>NW_012130070.1:2764556-2777077 GCF_000143395.1 Atta cephalotes | reverse complement strand
ATATATATATATATATATATATATATATTGTACGTTCTCTCATTTTCTGTCAATGCGTCATACGGATCTTCTGATGTGTATGGAAAGTTTATTTAAAATTCCATTATCTAAAAAAAATTCAGTATAGTCGGAACAAAATAGCAATAAAAACATCTCGTTTTCATCATTCTTTTCAGATCTTGTGCGTCGAAGTGAAAGTAGTAAATCCTAAGTGGTTGTTGCATCAGAATATAGAGCTGATGAAATTTAAAATCATACATGAATATGCAGGAAAGAGATATAGTGAGAGTGATAGTTCTTTTAAAAGATAAAATGGAGCTAGTAGAATGATAAAAAATTAAATAAAATGTAACAGTTGCACGTATACTGTACATATTGCACTTTTTACATTCACAATTTTTGCTTTTCTCTTATGGAATATTTATTTATTTTGTTTTTAATGCAAATACAATTCTTAAAGATTTAATATTTTTAAAGATTCTAAGTAAGAGCAATCAATATCTCATGTCAGAAGAATTATTTAGAAATGTGACTGATGATAACATTTGATTATAAGGCCGTTATTGACGATATAAAGATTGACGATATCATTAACATTTTTTTTACTTATTAAGACGCATTTTCCATATTCGAAAAATTATACTTACTAAATTATTAATCATATGACGGCGTTTTAGGAAAGTACTTATACTCCAGACCAAAACATACTTTTTAAAAGTGGACATTTTTAGGGATTACTTACTCAAATGTCCACAGTAGTATATTTTAATAGTGTATTTTTAATAATAATTTTTGAAGTCCAACAGTTATTGAAGAGATCTACAAAATTATTGTCAAAACAATTTACGAATATTTGAATAAATTATCCCAACATTTTGTCATGGATATTTGAATAAATAATCCTAAAATTTTTAATCGTTTCCAAACTTTTTTTCTGTAGTATAAATTATTATTCATATTTAATACATATAAAGGTATTAATGCTATATGCATTCCTATTCGTTGCATGTACTGATTCGCGAATTTTGTATATATATATATATATACAGGGTCAAGGCCTGGAAAGGTCTGGATATACCCAAATATCTTATAAATAATGCATTTTAGAAAAAAATGTTTCTTACAAAAATTGTAAGGCTTAAAAAGATACATTCAACAATAGTAATTATTTGACCTAGGATGGCGACGTCAGGTCAAGATCAACATGAATTTTTTAAATGGAATCCCCCTTTTTCATTATATATTCTTGTAGCTTATCTCTATTGTAAGAAACATTTTTTCTAAAATGCATTGTTTATGAGATATTTGGATGTATCCAGACTTTTGGTCCATTCTGTATAGAGCAATAGAGTCCCACTATTGCATCGAATTATTAACTTCGCAAAAGTGCCATTGTTAGTAAATAATCCTTTCATGTAATCATATATGTACGCGATATGAGGGCAATTCTCTTTCGATAGCGTTAACGAATGACAAACGCGAGATCATCAACATTCGGTTTTATCATTTATTCAAATAAATTCCCCGATTACATCATAATTAATACAAATGCGCTGTTGGCAAAAGATTACGATTTGATGAAGATTATACTTCTTCTTCGTTACTTCTTCTAATAATTTCTGATAAACTTCTGATAAGCATAGATTTCCATTTCCTGATTACTTACATCCGTCTGCTATCTTAAGAGCGATAGTATATACAAAACATTTTTATCATCGGAATGGTTTAGCTTATACATTTTATTATCCATCTTTTTGAAAGAAGAAATTCCAAAATGTAGTTTTATCTAAAAATATTTGTCAATGCATTTTTAAGAGATCTTTTCAATAATTTTGTTCCGAAAAATTTGTTTGATTTTTTTCATTTTTAATCAGTCGAGTGGAAATGGATCAAATTTATGATGAGAAAGACGATATTAGAAAGTATACAAAACTGATTAGATGTGAAAAATCGCCGAACATCACAAAAAATACGATGCACGTAGTCAGACGTTATATTGGGTTAGGGAAAAAATTCCCTCATCAGTTGGTAAAAAGATCTTTTCTTATCTTCGTCAAAAATGATTGAAATTTAAATTTAAAAAAAAAGTTTTAAAACTTGAAATTTTTATTTTCAAATAGTTATTATATTTTTTGAATTTATGTGAATTTGTTGAGAATTTTTATATATAGAAAACTATGAGCTAAAAAAGATAAAAAATCCTTTTCACTTTGTAGATCTGTAGCCTGCCCAAAAAAAAAATTTGAAAAAATTTTCGACTATCTATTGTGAAAATATTGTGAAGTTTTCCCTACAAAATCGTTTTTTAAAAATGTTCCTACGATTTTTTGTTCCTGCGTTATTCGCGGATTAAGTAAAAAGGAAAATTCTGACTTTATTATTCATAACTCCGTAAAAAATCATTTGTATTGCAATTAAAAATTCTTAAAGTCGAAACGTTGATCTGTCCAGTGGTGTAATTGCCAATTTAAAAAAAAAATAGAATATATGCGTTGCTAAAAAAGTCTTTTTACTAAAAAACTTGTATAAAAAGACATTTTCCTTAATCCAATATTAATAAGAATGTTTACGCTTAATAGTTTTGCGAACATCTACGTCTGTGTTTGACGTTTTATTCGCGTGTAAATGAAAGACCCAGGAGAAATCATGAAAACATAGTGAATTGAATCGGAAAAGTGCGCGACGAGAAAAACTTCAAGAAGAAAATATGCGGTGTTTGAATGTTATCTTTACTGCTGTCCTTTTTGTGCGCCAATAATTTCGGTTATATGATAAACTTGCTCGAGAAATAGTAAAAGGATGAAAAGTTATTAGAGAACGCTGATATGAATTAGGGGCAAATGAAGAATATAAGATAGTATAAAAGAAGAATATAAAAAAAGAATACAATTTATAATTTATTGTTATTTGTACACACAACAATACCAAACGAAATTAATACTTTAAAATTATGAAAGTGTTAAAAGGCAAAAAAGTCTATAAAACTTATCTTAATATAAAAAAATTATAAAATTCAATTAAGCTTGCTTTGCTGATGGCAAAAATAATTTCTTTCAAGTTTAATTGAATTTTATATTATTAAAAGAATTTTAGATTATTAAAAGAAATATAAGTGCCTAATATTTTTATTTTTTCATGTATATTGCCAGTGATGTAATTTTTTTATCTCGCTTATTTGTTTAATTATAAGAGGAAATTGTACATATAGATCTTTCTTATTTCTTTTATTTAGGTATTTTCATACGTAGATATTTCCATAATTTTCTTTAATCATTTATATTTAGTTATACTTATAAATCCTTGTATGCAATTGAAATATTTCAGATATATACTTATTGGTACGTTCCAATATAATCTCTTCGATCAGTAACCACCACAAGTCACAATATTGAATCGTTAAGCATAATCAGGAATTATTTAGTTAGTTAGTAGTAATAGTTAGTATTCTATATGTAAATCGTTCTTTTTTTGTATAAGAAATGTTTTTCTGACGCAACCAACGTTATCGCTAAATATAAAAGCAGGCATAGCCGAGCGCGCCGTCAGTATTGACGGGGATAACCTGAGCTTCACTTTAGAAAATGTCTCTTGACAAGTTTATCTGATTCATGTGTTTATCTTTCAGGAAACATATCATATAAAGTGAAGAAGAGAGTTAGCGAACGGAGCGTTTATTTAAATTTTTCAAATTACAGTTGAGATATCACTGACAATCAATCTATTAATAATACTGTGTCAATTGTGATTGTGTGCAGAAAGATAATCAACAACGTATCTGACTTTACATATGATCAATAACAATTTGGCGGCTGATTTATCGGACATTTAATCGAACAAATATACATACACAGTGCAGAGAAATGGATTATTCTTATTTCATGACGGATGTCGCCAAACGTAGGAGGCCCGCCACGACGCGGGAGCTAAGTAAGCAGCAAGCTTTTTTCTCTATTGTCTTGAAGATCATAACATAACATAATAATTAATAAAAGAAAATGAAATTAGACTTTTAAATCATTTAAATGAGACAATTACAATACAATAAGAGGGTTATGGATAAGAATCAATATTGGATATTTATCTATATATCCAATATTGATTCTTATATATATATATATATATATATATGTATAATATAAATTCATGTATACATATAAACACTCAATGTTAGCTTTTATAACTCTTATAAGTTCTTGTAATTTTTTAATAATAATTAATAATGAACAAAAAATAAAATCAGCGAATGATTTAACTTATATTTAATAAACAATAATTGCAAAATTTTTTTTTACGATGGATCAACAAAATTACTAAGATAAAAAATTTACGCAATAAATTGATAAGTTAATTTTATGATGTTTATGAGGATTATAATTAATTGTAAATATATTAATGATGGAATGTTAATATGCTAATGTCCTGCATTGATAAACATAAGAAGAAGATCTCATGCATTATTAATATTATTATACCATTCGGATGATTGACTACAATGATCATTTCTACCTGTTTTAGCTAAAATAGCGTACTCTGCGCCGAAAAGCACCATCTCCTTAGCAGAGGGAATGCCCAATGAAGAAACGTTCCCATTTACAGAAATTTCAGTTAAACTCTGTGATGGTTCGTCTTTCACTCTTGATGATGACGAGTTAGCTGCTGCTCTTCAGTATATACCTACGCAAGGTTACCCTCCTCTTCTGCAGGTAGAAATTATTTTCTATTATTTGGATTTTTTTCAAAATTGTCCCGTATAGAAATTTTAGAGATAGTAATACAATAGTGACGCTCGTATAATATCCAATTTTATATCTGCGTTAATTTGTTGAAAAAGAAATAGAAGAAATTGAAATGTGATGAATATAGCGAAGATAAGAGAAAACAAAACAGAAAAACAAAAAGATTTTGAAAATAAGCTATTAAATTTAACGCCGTTGTAATTATGTTGCACATTATATGCGTGTGATAAAATCGACCTTGTCGTTATATCCGGAATCTTTCGTTCCCAAGATAAGGGAATCGGCTACAATGTGTCTAACAATGTCGGACAAATTGGTTTCAGGCCCTGAGGGAATTCCAGAGAAGGGCACACGCGCCACCCTTATGGGAGAGCCGTGACATAGTCGTCGTTTCGGGGTCTCAGGATGGGCTTAGTAAAGCTCTGGAGGCTATAATCGGCACTGGTGATCCGATTTTGGTCCCTGACCCTTTCTATCCTGGCGTCGAAGTTGTGGTTAGTAAATACAGATTCTCATTAAAGAAAGAAATTTGAGAAGAATCCCGTAGGATGTATTCGCTGTATTGTTTTAGTCCTTTTAACTAAAAAATATATACGATATAAATAATAATTTAAACACGATAGTAATTAATGGATTCTTATCGCAAATTTTATAATGTAATTTTTTTTATTTTTTGATATTGCAATATGAAGAAATAAAATGAAATAAAAATATTTCTTATATTTGTATTAAAGATATGTAATTATACACAACAATACAATATTGAATTGTATACCAACACCAAAATGCCCTTTTCTCAATGTAGAATACTTTAATCTTAGTTAAACCTACATTTTATCGTCTTCTAATTCTTAAAACTAGAAATAGAAAAAAACGTAAGTTAAACCAAGATTAAAGTTAATCTTTTGATTAATAAATATATTAGATCTGAATTAAATTTAATCTAATTTTTTTTTAAAGACAACTTCTTTCCTTGGTGAAAATTTTTCTTAAAATTTTATATAAATTGGAATTCTTTTCAGAAATATTGAAAAAGTCTACATCTTTTCTTAAAATTTTTCATATACACATACAAATTCTGAGAAATATAAGATTTAAAAAGTTTTCTTTCTAAAAAAAATTCCTTAAACTTTATCAGATTTTAAGATTTTTTTAATATTTCATTAAAAATTATAAGATGAGAAATTTTAGAAACCGTAGATTATTTCAAAATTCATAATCTTTTACAAATCGACACATACAACAAAGAATTCTAGAAAAGATATGTGTAGACTTTCTTGGCAGTTCTGACAAGTGTTCTAATTTATATAACATTTCAACATTTCAAAAAAAATTATAAAATTCAGAAATTTTGCAAAATTTTAAAATTTATATAAAAGTTCCGAAAAATTATAAAAAATTAAAAAAAAATGTGCATCCTTTCAAGTTATATTAAAATGCTAATGTTATTTCAAAGTTTCAAAGTTACTACTATAATACGGGAATGTCATTGATTTCGATCATAGATATCACCTCACAAAGCGGAGCTCATAATGATTCCACAAGACGACGACGGTCCCATTCCGGAAATATTACGAGAAACCTTGAGAAATCGAGAGCTTTCCGGTGGAAAAATGCCGAAGCTAATGTATATAAATGCTACAGGTACGAATCCTACCGGTATCATCATACCGCTAGAAAGGCGAAAGGAAATCTATAGAATAGCCTGCAAGTACAATTTCTTACTTCTCGACGACGATCCTTATCATTTCATGCATTTTGATAAGGTGAGTTATTTTCATATCGACATACAAATGTGTTACATAATAGTTATATAAAAATATTAAGCCGAGCACATAAATATGAATGTATGTTAATAGACGTATTAATAGACATATAAATGTACATGCGTTAATATTTATTACGCAAATAATTATTACTGAAAATTATTTAAAAAATGGAACTTTACAAAACGCCATAATATTTTATAAACGGACCCGCAGATTACAGTGCAAATTAGATAAGTTTACTGTATGACGTATCTTTAACGTAATTTTGGCATAATTTTACATAAATGTAAATTAAATTTTGTGAATGGTCCGCGCGATAACATTAAATTTTATATCTTTTAAAGCTGTTGAAAATATGATGAAATGCAGTAGCAATACATTCGAAACAAATAAAGATATCTGTTAATTACAATATACATTAAGCACTGTGCTATTTGATGCAATCACGAACGGCAAATTATTAAAGATATTATTAAAAATTCATGCCCGTAGTAATATCAACGAATTCGCATATCATAAATATCTTTCATGATTCACATTCTTCATCAACATTTGAGATAAAACGCAATCTACATTTGAATTTATAATATAACTAATATATTATGCAAAATTAGATATATTTATAGAATTATAAATATATATATTTATATAATATTTATAAAATTAAAATAAATATAACTATAGAAGAGATTATATTTTCTTTATTATAAAAAATTAAAAAAAATATGACTTAAAATAAGTTATATTTTTTCTCAGGAAGAGCCTAAGTCTTTCTTATCGCTCGATATGGAAGGTCGAGTAATTAGATTGGACTCATTCTCGAAAGTGATCAGCAGTGGCATTAGAATAGGCTTTATGACTGCCGCAGCTCCGTTGATAGCCTGCATAGAGCTCCACTTGCAGAGCAGTCATCTCCATGCTCCTACTTTATCGCAGGTTGGTAGAAACACCCTTATCCTTCGCAAGTCCCTTTGTTGACCGTTACTTTTCCCTATCGTCGGTAAATATCATCTACTCAATAGAGAACACTTATCTATATACGGCATGCATGAAATTTCAATCGATACATCGGAAGATTATAAATATTATGATTTACATGAATTATTTAAACTCAAACTGGTATAAAAGACTAATAAGCCTTTAATTAATTAATTTTTTAAATACGTATTAGCAAAACTCATTGAATATGTTGCAATACGAACGTTTGAATTGATGATTTGTATTTGATATGAACACACGTGGAAAGAAAGAATGCATTTATTATACTCTTATTTATTATACTTTTTATATGTATGTGCATACAAAAAAGGATGATAACCGTAAATATCTTGAATGATGAAACATCGTGAAACATCGACGCATGCCTTGCTTAATCATTGTCCATAAATCGACAGTGGCGCGTGTCGGTTCTTATCAAAAATATAAAATAATTAATCATTTTATCGTCAGAAAAAAATTAAAAATGTTGAAAAATTAAAATTGTTGTTTAACTTTTTAGGTGATAATGCACAAGCTATTTAAAGTCTGGGGTTACGAAGGCCTGATGCAACATTACATGAGATTAAGGCGTTATTACAAGGAACGAAGAGATATTATCTCGACGTTGGCACATAAGCACTTGAACGGTGGGTAAATTATTCTCGATGTACACCGATGATAATTTGTACTTAATTAAATTTAAAATAATTCTTTATAATTAATAAACAGTTTTTACTTTCCCAGTCAGAAATGATAATGGAATCGACAGCATCAAATCGAATCGAAAGCATCAAATCGACGTCGATTCGATGTCGATTTCATTATCATTTCTGAGGTTAGAATGCATGTATTTTCTACATATATTTATATAAAAACATAAAATTAGAAAAGAAATTTATTGTACACATAAAAGAAAATAAGTGATTAATTACAGCAAGATTATTTGACTATATATTTGACTATATATTTGAGGTAACATAATAATTTTACATAAACAACATAATTTTTTATTGTTACGCGCTAAACATGAAATCTTCAGGGAATATTACATTTTGGCTATACTTAGTAATTTATGACATTTCATATGTATAGATTCATAAAAGGTTCTAAACATTTAAAAGTAACGTTTCATTTACATTATTCTATGGAATATGTTAGATATGTTGCATTTTCGCGTCAAATATGCCATTTGAAAGGCAAAAGAAACGTTTCGTGAAATAACATTTTATAAAACGATGTATAAAACATTTTCTTTGCAACTTATAAATACATTGCTTCAATGTTACATATATAATGTGTTTGAAACATTCATTTCGCCATCCATGAGCAACTAGATAAAAGCGGCGGTGCCGCATTTTCTTGTAATTAAAATTCATCCACGAATAGAATAAAAGGCACAACATTATGAAATTCTTATTCCTATTCTAATGAAATGATTTCTTGAATGCAATTAAATTTCCTTATGAATAAAGAGAACTCGCTTTCGGAAAATTATTTTACAATGACAACATTATCTTGAAAAAAAACTTCCTTATATTTTTCTTAAAATAAATTTTAAAATTACTTTAAACAAAAGTATCCAAATTCAAATTACAAAAATGTTACAATTTGAATTGTAAATTAAATATAAATCAATTAAATTAAAGCAAGCGAATTGTTTCTTGTTTCTGGAACATTACAGAAACATTTCTGGATTCTTCTAAAGTTCTAACGTCCCTAACATCGCAGGCAAGTTTTATAAATGTTGCAGAAATGTTGCAAATATGACATCGCATATGTAAAATAATTGACTTAAGACATTTTTAATTCTTGGGACGTTACCAAAACACTTAAGCGACAAAACGCAAAACATGATTATAACGCAACGTTATAAAAATATTATTGCAATATAATTTTGTTTAGCGGGTATTATATGCAGTATTTTTTACGTGTGACAATTTATATTGATAAACGCAAAAATGTTTTACAGATAGCCGGTAAGTTGTTACGATTAAAAAAAATTAGAAAATTATGAATCTCATTTTATAGGTCTGGCGGAATTCAATGTACCAAGAGGTGGATTCTTCTTATGGATCAAAGTACCAGGAATTAAAGATACATGGAAGATGATGCAGCGAGGTGTAACGGAAGGTGTTATTATGGTTCCAGGAGCCGCATTTATGAGAAACCCTACGAAATGCTCTAATGCCATCAGAGCAAGTTTTACCAAGGCTTCCTACGAGGAAATGGACCTGGTATTTATAATTTTTATATTTATATACAAATTTATGTATTTATAAGTATATTACACATGTTAAGTTATTATATTTATTAATATATATATGTATTTACATACATCTACGAAATATTCAATCATACATTGAGATTATTGATTATTATGGATTAATAAAGTTCAAAGTAAATACTTTAAAGCATGTTTGCATGTTTAAACATATTAAATTTAGATAATTAAAATGATTGTTTTATTATTTTTTATTATGTTTTATTAATTTATTTTATTTTATTGACATTCAACATCTAATCGACGGTGAATAAAGTACCCGAAACGCACATGTTTATCTTCTGTTGCTAAACGAATTGACTCTCCAATATTTATATCTTTACTTATATTTCAGGCAATGGAACGATTGGCGCAATTAATCCGTGTGGAGTTAGCCGAAAATTACATCGAAAATATCGATACATGATAATATATTTGTACATATAATATGTGAATTATACATTTGTACATGACTACACGGTTGTTATTAAAGCTAATACAAACACCAGTTGGCAATAAAATAGAGAGTTAGGACTGGAAAGCTATTGAATAATTGTCGAATGCTAAATGATAAAAGGAAATGTAACAGACATCGATAAAATTGTATAAGATCTATTAAATGTATTTTAAGTATTTTAAGTATTTTCGTTCTTAAAATGTAGAAAGTAGAACGTAGTTTCGAGTTTTGTTAACAGAGGACATTGCATCATTAAAACAGCTATTTTGCGAGCATTAAATTTAACAACAGTTAAAACTTTAAGAACCTGTCGTTCTGTTATAACGTAATCTTTTAGTAGATTTGATATTTATAGGCATGTTTTATTTTTGCTAATAGTAGGAAAAGTAAGTTCTTTTTACATTTTTTTTACATTTATTTGTAACAACATGCATGCTTATAACATGATGCTGCAATAGGGCGATTTATCTCATGAAACCTTGATAAATGCGTATATTATTATATAAACATGTTAAATTAAAAATAATGCGTTAAAATTTAATATATTAAATTCTCTTAAATCTCCCTCAAGCATATTACATCGCCCACACATTTACGGTAGATTATTTTTTTCTTGCTATTATATTTAAACTTCTGTATAAAAAATACAAGACTAATTATTTAATGACATCTTTTTTACATTTATATACATTTAATTTTAGAGTAAATTTTTATCTTTCTCAAAAAATATGTTAATTGTTTTATTAATAATTCACATGAAATATTGCTTAATTGGAAGGAAGTGTTTAGTTTTTATTATTTAGAAAGGCTACGCAAGTTTATTAAACAGTTAGAACCTGATTTAATTTTTATATGATATTTTGTAATTAAAATTTTAGATAGCGTTTGGACATATGTTTATTGTGTATTAATAAAGATTTTTTACTGTATATTATAAAAATTCTTTATTCGATATTAATAAAAATTCTTTGCTATTATACGTCTATTATTTATTATATGTATAATTGAAATTGGAACATAAAGTAAAAATTTAACTTATTTTTATAAAGATTTTATTTAATTTATCATAAAAGTATTGAGAAAAGAATTCGTTGTAAATTTTTTCGAACATTAAGTCACTTAACCCTTCCCAGATTTGATGGTACTTCAATTATGTAATCATTTATTTGGATAACAAAGATTCTGATGAGTAAAAAATAATTAAATTTTCTCTATGAAGTAATGTTAAAATAAAAAATATATTATTATATTTGAATTAATAATTAGTTCTTAATTCTTGTACCTATCATTGTAGCATTTGCCATTTTACACAAAAATGTCAAATAATTTTTATTATGTTACATTTGTAAATTTGGATTATTCTTATTAAAATAAACTTAATATTCATTCTTTTTTATACGAGTTATATCATTTTAATTTTTGGAAATTAATCAGTGTCTTTCAAACAATATATATTAAATTGATCTCACAGACTCGATAACTATGTTACAGATTTTGGCGCCAGCTAAAAATAGTTAATAACTTTAATTACACAAGTAATTAAATAAAATATTAGTTTAAAGAAATATCTTACTGGATTAGATATTATTCTTATTTTTCTATTTTCCTCTGTAACATTTAATTTGATTTTAGAATTCTATTTTGTACTATTTAAAACAAAAAGGGAGAATTCAAAGGACTGGAAAGAGAAATAAGAAAAAATTATTGTGCAAAAGTGAATGGAAAAATAGTATGAATAAGATTAGTAATAAAAGTAAAAGAGAGAGGGAGTAAACTCTCACTTAACTCTAAACATCTTAACTATCAATTAATTTGCCAAAATTAATTTAATCTATTGCAATAAAAGATCTGTTCTACGATTTTGATTGCTTTAACACTTTTCTTGGTTTTTATTTGTTTTGGATATATGTAAAAAATCTTTCGAATGTACTTGCATTCTCTAGTCCCGACGGTCTCATAGCTCGAATAATACCTCGCCGTTTATTTAGCTAATTAGAATGCTAATAGCGTGCAACTTGTGCCGTGTAAATGACTTATATATGATGCGTATATTTCTTAAAAGTCTAAAATCTATCAATTTTAATAATTCAAGCTAAAGTTAAACTAGATAAATACGTGAGAAAAGTAATAGTAATTATAACAATTTTAAATGAGATCAAAGGGAATATTTTTCTCTCTTCTTTGTCAATATTTAAAACGAGAAACTTAGATGCTAATTACAAGCAGTAAATTACACACACACACACGCGCACGCGCTCACACAAAGCGTATAATTTTTAATTATATTTTTCTTGAAAACTGTTTTCTTTCTCTCTCTCTCT
>NW_012130070.1:2757550-2762790 GCF_000143395.1 Atta cephalotes | reverse complement strand
CTTCTCTCTCTCTCTCTCTCTCTCTCTCTCTCTCTTTCTTTTATTCACTCACTTTCTTTTTCTTTTTTATAAGTTTTTATATTGAGTCTTATAATTTATCAGTTCCGACACAATTTAATTTAATAATTTACTAGTCAGACACAATTTTATTTCTGAGTGATAAAATCAAGAATGCGCGTTCATACTGCATAGTGATATGTAGGGTGAATTTTATGACAGATTTGAGGAAACGAGCTCGTATCAAAGCACAAATCGGTTTCTTTGTACGCTGGAAGATCATGAGGATAAACATACAGCTTCCCGAAGATATAGTGTATATTAAAAGACGTTTTGCGGCGCTGCTGGGAAGCTGCACGGATATAGCCGATCATACGAATGGCCACATTTTCGCGAGAGTGGGTTTTAAAGAAAAAAATCAGAAAATACACTTTCGTTTTTCGTACTTGTGAATTGCAGCATGTTCAACGTGCTATAATTTCTGCCAATTAACGTGCTCAAACTTTACTCTTCTGTCAAATTTTATAAAAATCATGTTACTCGATAGTCATTTTTTTGGTACTTTATGCAAACACGTTTTCTTTATTCGGATACCTTTGTGTTTATTCAGAAAATTTTTTTTTATAAATTATAATAGACTTGATTGATTGTTCAAAAGTTAACTTTGAAATTTTTTAATCCAATAATGTTTTATTATTGCGAGGAAAATCTAATCTAAAATTGCTTTAATTTTTATTAATATATCCATAGGAATTCTTTAGTCAATAAACTAAAACTCTCTTTCTTCCTTTTTTTGCTCTTTTTTCTTATAAAAATCTTTGCTTTAATTATTTATCAATGTAGCAAGTGCTAATCAAAATATTAACAAAACAATTTCTTAACATCTTTATGATTGATTTAATTGCGTAAGATTGTGTTTTGAACAACTTTGTTACATGTGTCAAAATCACACAAAATAATTCATGTAGACTACTAAGATTGATAAATGGCCAGCATAGGTGACAAAGTCAGTACGATCGAAGTTTTTACTAGATTTTTCTGAAAAAAGTTATAGAATTTTAATCGTTTCAAGTACGCTTTCTTAAATAGAACTGTACTTTCTCTCTGGTGTTAACGAAGACAGCAGTCCGATATAGGGAAAAGGTAATGACGCGGGAACCGAGGAAGAATGGCAGAGGGCGAAAGAGAATTCTCAGGATCTGGCAGCGCGGCCTTCCGCCTTAGTCGCAGCGAGTGCTCGTGGGAGCCGCTATCGTTTCCGTCTCACCGAGGTTCGTCGGCGGCGCGGCGCTCACCGCGGGAGCCGTCGAGGGGGTTATTCCCTGGGGGTGGGTGAGATCGGTGAGGTGACTCGGGTGGAGGCGGGAGAGAAAGCGCACCAGACTCGTGGGTCGGTCGGCGGGATCTCCTGGGGCGGGTGAGCGGGGAAAGGGTGAGAGAAACGGGGGGACGGTGAAAGAACCGGGAGAAACGGACGGGGTGGCGTGCCAGGGGGTGTGAGAGCAAGACGGGAGCGAGGGGTCGGTAAGGGTGCGCGAGGGGTAGTGCAGTTTCGTGTTGGCATTACTCTTGATTTCCGTGGTGACGTCGCTACCTCGCTACCCTCACCCTCCCCGTCGCTACTCTTCTCCTCCTCCTCCTTCTCTCCTCTACCTTCGGCGGCCTCCAACCCCACTCGCTCCCTTCCGCACCTCCGTGTCTTGTGTTTTGCCATTTCAGCGTGCGAAGGCCACCCACCCCTCGTACTACAGGGAAAGAGCACCCACCCAGACTATCTGGGAGACCGGAGAGATAGATCCTTCCACGCGCGCTACCCTATATACCGTCCACGCCACGGTACGAACATATCGCGCATCGGATGATATTTCTCCTTCTTCTGCCTTCGGCTCCGATGCGATGTCGACGTGGCGATTCGTCGATGGCCAGTCTTATGGAGAAGGACGGGTATTAATCATGCCGAACATTTTCTTCTTCTCAAGCATCATCGGAATAATAAAAAATTAAGTGTGTTCCTCGTGTACAAGTTGTCGCATTATTAGAATTTAATCGAGATTTACACCAATATAGGGAAATGTGAAAAATTTAATCTTACGTTAATATCAAAGTCCTAACATTCTCTTAATTCGATTTCGAAAAGTTCTGGTTAAAATGTAGTCCTTGCTTTTCCGTCCATTCCATTCGCAAATTCCATTTTTTGTCTAGTTGATGAGATAGTCTCTATATAAATCTGATATAATCTCTATCTATGGCCATAAATATCAAGCACCTCTATAAATTGACGTAAATGTTATACCGTTTATCTGTTATAACAACAACATAATTTAAAAAAACAATATTTTAAAAAAAAGTTTGAATATTTTAAATAATTAAAATTTTATAATATTAATTTAAAAATGTGCAATTTTGATTTAACTGATTATAGAGGATTAAAAGTACTTTCTTAATTTTTGGTTTTCGTTTTTTTCTTGCAAGCACTAAAAAAATGACAATTTTTTAAATTTTAAATTAGATTATTGTTGTAGCAAACGAGTGATTTTTAATGAAAACTAAATTAAAAAGCAGTTTTATTCAAACATAGTATTTATTGTTAAAACAATTTTAATATTTCGTTAATCCTCTTATTGTTCTTATTACTGCTTTTTCCAAGAAAATGCAATAAATTAGGGGTGCTTTATACTAACCAAGGCTTTATACATAAAATCAAAGTAATGGTCGAGTATACTATGAAAGCAATTTTATTGAATTCTATTTTATTTTAAATCAAACAGTTAAACCATTTGTACTTCACTTTCAATTATTTCTCAAGCATCTTATTAAACAATTTTGACATACTTTTTGTAAAATCTAGAATATATATATTATTATTTTTCGTTTAAACTTTATTTATACACCGAAAGATAGTTTGTTTTTTTCTCAAGTTTCAAACTCAGTCACAAACAAGTTTGTGAGACTTATTGAGAAATTCCGAAATTAGACTTACTTCTTGTTCATAGGAAATAAGCAGCTATTTTAACTCCGTAAAGACACAGTCGATATCTCACCGAGCGTGCAGTTTTTATTGTCTCCGGCTGGTATCTACGTTAGTGACGTCGGTCACGGATATAGTAGGAGGAAACCCGCAGACATTATATCACGCGTAAAAATTCCTGTTTTACGAAGGCGGGAAAGGGATAACCCATCCTCGGACCGTAGCGCGTCCCGAGAAATAACGAAAGGTGGTAGGTACCTCCCTACCTACTAGTCCCTATCTCTTGTCCGCCACCGTCGTTCGTTTTCCTAACGTTGGCCGGAGGGGCGGACGCGTACTCGCAAAGCTCACTTGTTTGTCTCTCACGGTTACGTACAGGCTTCCTGTGTTTAAATCGTAGTCAATATATGGCAACTGATGTCTACACTGATTTATATACGACGTGTGATCCTCCTTTTCGTCGAAATACATTGATTAGGATTGTAGGATATCTACGATTTATAATTTCACTCGAAATAAATAAATTGCGTCACATTAAAAAGTCGAAAAACGACATTAATAAATAAAATTTCAGTTTTATGCAAATTATTTTATGCAAAAAGAATATATAGATATTTTATTATTCTTTATTTTCTATTTTTAATTACTGCACGAAAAAAATGGTTTCATTGAAGTATCTAAAAATTTATAATATTTAAAGTATCTAAAAAAAAAATACACACAAATCTGAAAATAATTTTTTGATGGACTATTAAAATAACTATGTAGGACACTCAAGCTGTGGTTGATAGAATATCAAAATTTTTCGCAGTATTTTTGCAAAATTTATCTAGCATTGCTCATCACAGTTGAAGTTTTTTACGTAATTATTTTAATGGTCCAATAAAATATTATTTTCAGATACGTATATTTATTTGAAGTTTAGATATTTCAATAAAATAAACGATTTTATTAAAGTATCTAAAAAAAATCGAGCTTTGAGTTTAATTCTTTCCATATAGTAAAAACTTATACATAAAATTTTAAGCTTTATTCTTTCTATATTATAAATAATATTTTTTTTAAGAGATTTTATTATACCTACTTAAGAAAACTTGTTGTTTTGAGTGCTGGCTGTTTCTGAATAGATTCGTTGCATTGAAGTAATACATTTTAAAAAAGTAAAGAATAACTTTGCTAAAATATTTAAAAATTTTGGTTGATACATGACAGATTTGAAATTAACTTTGTTAGACTATTTATCAAAATAATTTTGTAGAACGTCCAAGCTGAATGTTATACTTATTAAAGCTTTTGACAGCATTGCTGATTATGTTTCAGCATTCCATATAATTATTTTTTATGATCCATAAAATATAATTATTTTCAGATCTGTATCTAACTAATTTTTTCAACAAATTCGTTCTTTTCGTGTAATGTCTTTTTAGTTTTATTTAATTTCCTGTTTTGAACTAGTAATTTCTGAGTAGATTCGCTACATCAAAGTAATCAAATTGTAGGATATAATGCGTCAGAGTTTATTCAGTGTCTGATGACAGGATCTTATAATAAATAATTATATCAGTTTTATTTTATAACTGTTAATGGAGTTTGTATAGGAATATGTACGGGAACTATGCGATGAACGGTACGGACGTGTGCATATTTTATCGAACTATCTCGTGGTACGGTACTACTATACAATATGATGAAAATATCGAAGTATGGGAATTACGAGAAAACAAGCTTCGACTTGCCTAATGTGGAGCGCATGGAGCGCATTATTGGACAGAATAATGACACACGTAATTTCGCTCGTTTTGAGAAACAGAAGGCAAGTTTATACGAGAGTCTAATTTCGCATTTAATATATCTAACTATTTTATCGCGTGGTGTTTCTCGATACGATGTCCAAAAGCTCAAATTTATTTTAGTCATTACATCAAACAGCTATACGCAAACTGGCATACGTCAAATTTTATTTTTGTTGACTCTTATTGCGAAGCTGTCGAAAGACTTAATAATGTTGTTACGAGCGTCATTTGTCTCATTCTTTCTCGCGAAATACCTCAATGCTAGTCGACAGATTTATATCTCTCATCCTAAAAAAAAACCTCCCCTGTGGGTCCTCGCCGGCAGCAGAGAGAGAGAGAGAGAGAGAGAGAGAGAGAGAGAGAGAGAGAGAGAGAGAGAGAGAGACGTACGTCGTACCGTCCTACTTACTTACTACGTACGTACGTAAACGTAAAACGTAAAACGTAAACGTAACGTACGACGACGACGGACGGACGGTCGG
>NW_012130070.1:2740256-2757530 GCF_000143395.1 Atta cephalotes | reverse complement strand
TAGTAGTAGTATATAGTAGTAGTAGTAGTAGTAGTAGTAGAGAGAGATAGAGAGAGAGAGAGAGAGAGCGAAGTCATGGCCCTTCACTTATTCACTAGGCTGGTAATAAAAAAAAAACTCGCTGCAGAGCGCGGCGAGTGCATAAAACATTGAAACCGCTTGAAATCGATTGCGTTTCATTACATCGCCGCGAAACCACGTCACACAGAGATTTTTTTACTTTCGCGAAGATACCGTTTTAGGTTGATTCGCGCGAGTTCATTGAACCCGCGAGAGAATTCAGTCGTCATCGGAGGTCCTGCGAGAGATACGTAAAATGCGACGCCGCTTTTCATCGTTATAAATAAAACGATTGGGAACGATTAATATATATTTAAAGCGCTATGTGCAATACCAGCGGTGACGGTATACTACCGGTCCTTTTGGGCATCGACCCTGGCAAACAAATAACATGGGTCGTCGTGGAAAACGTGTAAATAGAAAAGATGAACTGCCGCGCTGGTGTGTTATAAATTTTAATATGGGAAGAAGTAGATATTTTCACAATCAATCCGCGAATTATATCCCAATATGCGGGTTGCCTTATATACAACCGGTATCAATATTTTATGGACTTAACTAATAGCTAAGAATGCGAATCAAACTTGTCACATTGACACCAGATAATTGATTCGGCTATAAATGAACCAGCTATACAAGGTTCAATGAATTCTTTACGTAGCAGAATCAGCTACTTCTAATCCCGTGGCATCGTTACCTATGTACCATATCCATTATCTATAAAATTTCTACACTTGGATAAAGTTTTTATGCATTTTATAGTATTAAAAATAAATGCGCTCTAAATCCGCACGATGTTTATCGTTCATTTTCTGTTATATTCTGTAAAAAAATTTTTTATTCGATCGCATCACTCGTAACGAGGTCATGTTAATAATTCCACTGTGGAATTTTGCGCGAGACTTTTTTGATGCTCGATATCTTTTGTGGGCCCCAATTGAGAAACGATCAAGAAGTCCGAACTCAAAACGCCGCGCCGAGCCGAGCCGAGAGGAGAATGACGGCAACGTACGACGGAAAGAGCTGCTCGGGCTCAAGGGGGGTGCAATATAGTCCCGCGATTGCCCAGTAAATATCGGGGCGAGGTTATAGCCGGCTCCGCGGCCCGTAAACCAAGACATTAAATTTTATAATATTGCGTCCCGTCTCTCGCATCCCTTCTCGACATCCCCTTTCGTTTTGTTCCCTCCCCGTCCACCCTTCTCTGCTATACAGCCGCCTACGCGCTGGTAGCCTCTCCTCGATCCATCCTTCTCCCGAATGTTGCGTGTGCGCGCTCGCACGAACACGCCGTGCTTTTATTGGCTATTTACAGAGGAAATGGCCTCTAAATTAACTGCAGACTGCCGGATTGCTACCTGTATCGTGTGGCCTCGTATAACGCCTCGTCGCACCCGTTAAGATCGAAATCGAAGTGACAGTGCATTGGAGAACGATTAATTCCGCGTTCGTCCGAAATCCCGCTACCGCGTATCCCTACGACAAGAACTCGCCGTGCAATTATTTAATCCTTCTGTCAATGCTTAATTTTTTATCTTTTCAGTACTGTGTTTCACAAAGTTCCTGCGAAAAATGTAAAAGTAAAAATAAGATAAAGTCTGTACAGAATTATTCTTTATTAAATTGTTTATTAATTCAATTTATGATATATTATTACTTCAGTTTAGATTTAGGACTGTGTCTTAAGACCCACAAATAATTGGCGCACAGTAAACTTGAACTGGAAATTGTGAAAATTCGCAAGAAATATTATTAAGCACGGAGAACCGCTTAAATCGAATGTGTGTATTTTTCACTCATGTATGTTTAAATTTATCGGATAATTTATCTATTTACATTTAATATTATTTTTTAGTATTTTAAAAAGTCTTTTAAGCGTCAAAAATATTCGCATAAATATAAATATTCGCAAAAATATAAATATTTGTACTGTTTAAAATTCGATATACCCATGCATTGACAGAAGAGTAATAATAGTTTGAATCAATGCTTTTCTTTAAAGGAAATTCCGAAGAAGAAGGAGCACATTTACTATTTTTCATCTGCTGCGCAATTATACTTAAAAAAATTTTTTATAACGAGAAGTAAACAGGCAAACATTTTTTATGTAATTAAACTAATTATAATAATAAAGAGCTCAAAAAAACATTTTACAGGGAAATTTATTTTTATTACTCAAGTAAAGTTTTTTCTCTCAAGAAGATGTAAAAGTATATAGAATGCTTGAAATTATTTATTTATTTATTATTTATCTATTGTAAATTATATATGAAAAATTAATTTGAAAAAATTCAATGAATGCGCGACGTGACAATATATTTAAAAATAAATAAAATACAATTTTATATTTTACCGTAAATAGCTATTGCAAAATTAAAAACAATGTTCGTCTATTTGGTTACAGAAATACGCACGTGCTATCCAAATCACATCGGTTCAATTATTTTTGACATCTAATTTCTCAGTAGTTATTAAATTATAAAGGCTATTAATAATGTTAATCTTATTATCGAGAAAAATATCTGAATATTTACTTCATATTTGCTATTTGAGTTATATTTAATCCTACTACGTATATTAATTAAGTTTACCGAAAATATCAACTTTCAGTAAAGTTTATATTTTTGGGATTTCAATGATCTGATAACTTATCTGTATTATTACTTTTTAAAATAATATTAATGTTTTAAGAGAGAGAGAGAGAGAGAGAGAGAGAGAGAGAGAGAGAGAACAAAATGTTAGACATATATTTTATTATATATTATATGTAGCAAAAAATATACATCATTAAAATTAAGATAATGTTATATATAAAGTAAAACAAAATGTTGTTGTGAATGATATTTATTTCCGTGATGACATTGACTCGCATGAAATCTTTATCGATTCAAAGATGCTGATTGATTTTGACCTACGTGAGCACCAAATAAATTTCATGTCTCAATTAATTCTTAGGGCACGTGTCGCCACGTGGCCACCGTCAGTCCCGTGGCTCATCCTCTTCCTTCTTCATTTTCTCGCTCGGTCGTTTTGTAGACAGGAACAGGAATAGGGGGTAATGCAAGCCCTAGTATATTAAGTGTTATACGCACCACGACTTCATTTACAATGCTTGTTTATGCAGGCGATATGCATCTTTCATATGATCATAAAGTTAGTATCTCGATAAAATCATACCCGATGTGACAGGACATCGCACGACATCGTCGATATAAATACATTGTTCCTTACATTCAATCATCGTGTTCAGTTGAATGATAATGCGGAATAGAATCAGCAAATGACGTGAGTTTATTAATAGGAAAATTAAATTAGTAGCTTAATTGTGGAAACATGTGTGTGAAGAATTTAGAAACCGTGCAACAAGTACAGTATTCATTTCGCTTGCTATATATTAAACGTGAACTATTCATTATGATTGCCATTCAGTATAAATTATTCTAGCAATATTACAAAAACATTGCAGTGTTCTAGCAATATTGCAATAACATTGCAAATGTTGCAATAGTATTACTGTACAACTTTTGTGTTGTATGGATGTTTGTACTGTACCAATTTATTTTAAGCATTCAATGATTACTGATTTTCTTGTAGAATTAGAAATAGGATTTAATTGTTAATTGTAATTAATTGGTTATTAATAAAATTAATCGCCAAAAGAAACGATTATGATTTTATAACGTGAGAAAAATGGATATAGTGTTTTAAACTTGACAGTTTTATAAAATTAAAATAATATAATTTCTATAGCGTATACCTATTGTTTATTCTCAAAAAATAAAAAGGCAAGATCTAACAATCTAATTCACTTGGATATATTATTGCCTCGCAACAACACTGTAATCTAATACATGTCGTTTCATTTTATTAATACGATATCGCACATACTTTATGAAGTGTCTTACTAAATCTCTGCTATAATTATTTATTTAAAATTAATATTTCATATTTCCTTTTTATGTTGAAAACGTGAAAAAATAGTTACAACCTTTATATTTGTCTCATTACTATTGATTAAATTATCGACTTTATTATCTTAACAAACACACAAGGCATTTATATTGAATATTAATTAGCAAAACGCAATCTGATAAAGGAATAAATGAAATCGTGATAAATTAAATAAAAAATATCTGTTCCATGAGTTTTTCTTGAGCAAATAAAAGAAGCACTAAAAGAATGATCAAAACACTTAAAATAATTTTCTTTATTTCTTTGATATATTGTTGTACATTTTTATTAAATCTTAAATTGATTATTTCGAAAATAAACTTAGGAGAATAGTGATTTTTCATAATATAATATATACGATAAATTTGAGATTTTTTCACAATGCGACAAAAGTAATTATTTGTTCACTGTTCCTCTTTTTGAGAAAAAGGATAATAATAAAAAGTTTAAGTAAAAACTTATGGACTTATGGTACTAATAATAAAAAGTGGGCTTATGATATATACCAATCAAATTTCAATTTTTCGTTATTGTTTATTGTGACAAAAAATTAATCGAGCCCCTTCCAATTTTAATTGTACTGAATTCTTGAATGGAATGATTCAAAAACTTTGTGTGGACTCAATTATGTTAGATGGCAACTATAACAATATCATCTAGATATTTAAATTAAGTGGTAAAGAAATATTTAGCACTTAAAGCTTTTAATTCAGTAAATAAAAACTAAATCCTCTAAATAATTGAAAAAAACAGAATTCCCATTGGAGAGTAGTAAATTTCTATTTATAAAAATAATTCTCAAATTTAAAATATGTAGAGTCTAAGACTAATTTATTAATAAAACTCTAATAATTAATAAAACTCATTCTTAGAGATGTTATAATTTTTTTTATAAGTCCATTTGTTTGATACTCATTTGTA
This sequence comes from Atta cephalotes, assembly GCF_000143395.1. Taxonomy (NCBI): domain Eukaryota; kingdom Metazoa; phylum Arthropoda; class Insecta; order Hymenoptera; family Formicidae; genus Atta; species Atta cephalotes. The sequence continues at coordinate 2,752,598 of NW_012130070.1, read as the reverse complement.
TTGTCAAGTCCAATAGAACATTAATAAAAAGAGACTTGATATTTAAGAAATTAAAATTAGAGTCAATATGTGTATTTTCTAATCTTTTTACTAATTGAAAGCTGTTGTTAATATTACTAAAAACTGTAGGGATGTTCTTAGAGATAATTATATAAAAAATTTATTAAATGTACAAGATAAAATTATATAAATTATATATAATAATTCTACACATACCTACATATATTTATGTACCTACTAATATTCACTTACTAAATGCACAATAGTGATGTCAACATTGGATGTTTTTATTTAATTATGCAAGTCGATACGAACATCATTCTATATAGTTTTTTTACTTTCCAATGAGTAACAGTCGAATTAACTCCAGGTTATGCCTAAGGGTAAGTTTGGGAGGGAGAGAAGGATGGCACTTAAAAAAAAAAATTTACTAAAAAGTAGCCATTTTTTATGGATGATTGATAACATCTGTCCATCGATGATCATTGCTTCTAATTCTTATTGAGATTTTATGATCTTGTTTTATCAGAGAGAATCTAAGAGGTGCCATTTGCTTTTGTCATGTAATCATTTGACATATACATAGAATGGAATGAGTAGGTTTGCGGCAAAAGATTTTTTTGGTTGTTCGTTGCAAATGCAGGCTTACAACGATTGAAGATTTGAGGGTTGAATAGAGGCGGTAACGATTGAAGTGCCTAGGGGCAACAGAAATTTTAATACGGTTCCGATGAGTAATAAAGGGAGTTTTCCAACAAGAGATATAGATGACCCAGTAATGTAATAATATAAAATATAGTGCATCATTATCTTTGTTGTTCGCCAATATTAAACAAAAATAAAAATAATTACTATGTTATATAGTGTTATCGCTTGTTGGAAAGCTTTCAAAAATAGAACAATGCTTCACAACAAACACGAATATAACTTCTATATAACATATATACATCATTTATATCTATTTATGTAATAGTTATATTTATAGTTTGTTGAATTATCCCGCTAAATAGAAAATATCTACTCACTGTGCTAATTCACGAATGTACACTCAAGGTCTAAAAGATTACAACACCTTCTTTTCGATAGGTTTCAGAATGCAGCTTACTTATTGAGCGATTGACTTTTATTTATGGATCCATAAATAAGAATCAATCGCTTGGGGAGTGGACTGCATTCCGAAACTCATCGAAAAGAAAATTTGCATACGTGAAAGACTCAATCAGAGTGAAGTAAACAAAGGAAATAACCACACATCAACATACGATTTGGTTAATATATTAGTGTATTGCATGTTGTTTGACAAAAAGCAATAAGCAATATAATAAAAGCAATATAATAAAAATATAAAATTTTTCTTTTTTAATAAAATTTGTAATGAAAATATATGCATCGGAAAGAATCGTATATGATTATGCTGAGTCAATGAATAAAGGTTATGTTTTGGTTTTATTTCATGATATGATAGTTTTCATTTTTTTTTGTTCATTACATCAAAATAGAATTTTCTCATATTAATTAAATTATATTACAATATAATCAAAGTTTACAATATAAACAAAAGTTTTAATTGTAACAATAAGAATCATAACAAGGACCATATAAGCCTGATGTTGGATATCTTTGCTTAATTTTCCTTCATTCCAAAAATAATATTTATAATGTTTTCCGTTTATTTGGATCTTCAGTATATAAAAGTGCTTGCCATCAATAATTTGACATTCACGTAATCAGTTACAATTCAAATTCACTGCGATACATACTATAAATTCTCACATGTCGTCAATGATTCATTTAATCGTTCTATGATTATAAAATCGTTCTCTTTGTAATCTTCATCATTCCTTATATTCTAATTTCCTTATGTATCGTCCGTAGATGTTCATTATAATATGATCATGATCATTGCCAATACAAAAGTGTCAATTTCTGTATCTTGAACATGATCATCCTGCAATTTTTATCTAAGCTATCTAAAAACTTTTTGTTGAGTGGTGATTTTAGATGTTGGTGATTATTTCAACAAGTAGCATTTTTTAACTGTTCGATCGAATACATCATTTTAAATATTATTTTAATAATTATAGCCTTTTTGACTAAATTGAGTAATACTTTTACCGATTTTTAATGTATCGAAAATTAAGATGAACCAATCATTTAATTGAACAATATCATTAAACATTAAATCAAAAATTTGGAAATTATCATGATCCATGAATATTGATAAGCAAGTCTTTCGAACACTTCTTTCTAATTCTAATAAAGAAATTAATATTTAAAAATATAGTCTAAAATATTATATAAAATGTTTGTCCTTTTTATTTATAGAAAAATTAGGAAAATAAAAAGCATCAACTCCTCGTAATTTGACAATATTAAAAAGAAGACTTTTAAATCCACTTTGTAATACCACATATTCTAATGTAATAAATAGAGTTCGGATTAAAGTTCTGAGATGTCAACCATAGCTAGTTCTTCCCACTGCAACTCGTTCGAAGCTGTGGCGCGAGGTATATCGATGGTGGAGCAGACAGTGCTCCCCAATCGCGCCGCGATTTCAGTGGAGAGAATTGTGAGGAACATGCTATACGATCGACTCGAACAGTACAATAGTCGTTGGAATGTTGGAAAATCTGGATTCTAATAATAAATAATAATTTATTAGATAATTATGTTAGATTGATATATAATTTTTTTGCATGCAGATTAAAAAATAAATATTAAAAAAAATTATTTTATTATAAATTATTATATTATAAATATATTTATTATAAATTATTATAAATATTAAATTGTCTCATTTTTTAGATTTTGGATGACTACTTTCCTTGCATTCCTTTAAAATTTTTATTTTGATACTTTTTTTCTTAAAAATATCTGTATTTCTTAAAAATATGCAATTCTTTTCTATGCGTCTGATTGACTGTCGATTTTTTATTTTTTTAAGGGATCCTAAAGTGAAGCCCAAATTCTAACGAAGTCACCAAAAGTCACTGTTTTTTTCAGCGCATCGACATATCTGCCTATTCTCCGGATTTGGTCCCGTGTGACTTCTTTCTGTTCTCAAACTTAAAAACTCGGTGGGAAGAAATTCTCGTCAAATGAGAAAGTCATTGTCGCCGTCAATGAATATTTTGCAGACTTTGAGACAGCCTACTTCAAATGACTACCAAACGTGAATTATGTGTCCTTTCTGGCTGAAATTTGATCTGAAAGGGTTCGAAGAGTGGATCTTTCGAGATGTCGCGTTCATTCATCAAATGAATTGTAGCGCTATTTCATGGAAATTTACCAAACTTATCAAACGACCCACGTAAATAAAAAAATGAAATTTTGCATAAATTTATACTAGAGATGAACTTAAAGGAATCCTAAAGCGAAGCTCGAACTCTGACAAAGTCACCAGAGGTCTCGCCGCGCGCTGCGCATCGACATGTTTTTATATATTACCACACCGATATCTCATGCAACCTGTAAGATAAGCAATCGCACATTTGTGTTAATTTTTTCGTATAACAAATTCTTCACGAAAAGCGTCTAAGTTTAATTCTAAGAACTCAATGTTGTTTGTTTGTAAACTACATGTCTGGGAACCATTATTTCGTACATATAGGTTGCAAAGCTTTCATATTAAGCAAATGCTGTCCCGACTTGACAGCTGAGACGCCATATTATACTAAGGCTGTAGTCCGATTCATGCTGACAACGCTCATAAGCATCGTTTGTCTTCGTTTAATATTTGACAAACAACAAGAATAAAATGATTTTTAAGCGTTGTGAGCTTGAATCGCGAAGAAATGGTAAAAAATATATCAATTTGGAAATTTTTGATTGATTTTTTTATGCCATTCTCGGCATAGACTCCACTTCTCAGACGTATTAATGCGTATACTTTAATCCTGGAAAAGAATTTTTGAATCGATGAAAGAGAAAAAAGTATTTATTTTGTTATATAAAAATTACATGATTTAATCGGTAAAACAGAAGGCTTTAGGATCCCCTTAATCACAAACAAATTTTTTTAACTGCTGTAATCGGTTTTTACGTTTCTAAACGAATATATCGAAAACAATTGGGAATACGAAAAAAATGTTTTGGACAAAAATTTTATTTTTTTGAAAGTACTTTTTGGCGTGATTAGATTTCTGAAAAATGTTAAATTTTTAATAGTATTTCTATCATTAATTCTTTTTCTTTAAATTTTTTGATTTTTTTTACGACTAAAATTAAAGTTTATTTCACGCTAAATTTAACTATAACTTTAGTTTTCAAATTTAAGGAAAAGGAATTAAAGGTAGGAGTATTTTTAAAAATTTAATCGAAGATGTGAAAGGCCCACAAGATTTAAAACGTAATTACTTATATAAAATATCTATAATATAATATAATAATTATATTATATCCAATGTTGGACAACGACTATCTTCTTAAATTTGACACAATCAGAAACAGAATTAAGAGCATTCAGAGAGAAAAAGCCTTCGTCAGAAGGCGACATGAATAAAAAAAGTGAAAGAAATAATGCATTTTAATTCACGGTTCCATTCATTCCAAAAGTAACTGAAAAATTTGAACAGCTTAATAAAAAAGATGTTAAAGTTTCATTTTACAGTTCTAACAAACTAAATAAATATATAAAGGTATAAAAAGATCCATGCAATTAAACCACGATTTTGATTGGAACAATATCCAAATTTCAAACGAAGAACCATGCTATTACAAGCGTTTAATATCTGAAATGATAAATATTAAAAAGCAAAGTAACAGTCTTAATTTACAAACCAAATCTAACTAGACACAAAGGTCTAAACAAGTCTATATTTCTATCTTAAACAAAATTTGACATTATTTTTATATTATAATCATTGTCAATCTGTCTGATTTCCTCTCAGAAAGTATCTGATTGTCGTACTAGTTACAGTTTTCAGTTCAAATTTTATTTCTTGACTTCACACATTTTACTTTTGGTAATGTGTAATAATTTACGAAAATTTTCTGACTGGAAATTATTTTCTCACATCATCATCGATGTTCTAATTTTTCCTAAGTTAAGAATACAAGAAATGAGGTGGCGACTGACGGATAAGTGTTTCACGTGGATGAAATTATTGCTCGCGTTAAACAATTTTAACATCAATTTCTTCTCTAAAACAAAGAGAATTTCCAAACATTCGATCTGTAAATCGTAATGCGAGTAATCTTTTCCATTCTTTATAGAATGTCCATTCGTTCGTGGTTAGTAATCTTGAAACAACATCGTCTCTATATCATTATGTTAATTCTTATTTAAAGTAATATATTGACTGCATTGTTTGGTAAGTAGCATCTGAAGATGAGGAAGTCGAAACATGTTATGATTTTTTTAATAGAATTTTTATATAACTATTATATTAGGTGTAGTAAAAAGAAATCCATTATTTTTGCATGAAATTGAATGGAAAAATAATGGATTTCTTTTTACTATATCTAATATTATATTATGGACTTTTTATATAAGCTTACGTTTTGATTCTTATGTGCCCTTCGATTATTTTTTGAAAAACTAAGAGTTCTATATTTTTTATTTGATTTTAAAAATTTAATATTTTTCAAAAATCTAATTACATCGTTACGAAGTTCTTTCAAAATTACGAAACTTTTGTTCGAAACACTTTTTTTGTATGTCTAATTGTTTTCGAGATATTCGCTTAGAAACATAAAATTTATGTAAATTTAAGGATTTTTTTTTATTTACATTTTTTTTTATTTTACATTTTCTCGAACTTTTCTTGTTAGTTACAATTATCGTACTGAGGCCATAAACAATAAGGAAATCAACGCATTGAATTTACTACTGCTTACTAATGTTATGGCCTTACAGTCTCTATTGTGATTGGCCCATTTACTTATCGCTTAAGTTCTTTTGTGTACTATATAATCTTTATAGAATGCAAGGCGTCTACAATAAGTGCGAGCCGATGTTGGTAGCTAATTCTACGCTCATATCAATGATTTGTGCTATAAGAAAATTAAAAACAAAAGATTTTTGAATTATTATATGAATGAGTTAAATAAATATTACTCTATTAATCATCTAAAATAATCTAATTTAACTTTAGAAAAAATCTTCAAAATTATTATAACTCAAAAAGGATAGTTTTTAAAAATTGTGAAATGAAAATAACAAAATGCGTGACATTTGATTACCTATGTTAAAAATATATTCTTTTTGGTCATAATATTTGATTAGTTAATAATTTTCTATCAAGTTAATAGGTAATTTTCTCCCTTTATTGGGAAACTTAATTTTTTTAATTCTCACTTTTGAAATAAGAGAATGATATTATACAAATTATCAAAAATATTTCATATAAATTATAACTGTTTCAATATTAAGTTTTTTATGCAATGTTTGACACATCTTTATTTTGCAATTTTTCTTTTTTTTTATTCTATTTGTTCTATACATCTATTACAAAAATAATGATTCGTATAAGTAATTGCCATATCACTAAGCTATTTCTATTAATGGGAAGTCGAAAGGTACCGGAACATTTTAAATCAAATAAGATCTGACTTATCCGCAAACCATCCTCTGCATCAACACGATCATGAACGACATATGTTTGAACAGCGTGGTAATATATACATAGTTCCTCCTCGGACACATCCTCGTACAACATATTAACAGCTTAGTCAGTAAGCCTTTTATATTACATTTTTCCCTCTATGGGGTCTTCTAATCCAATGGGGTAGCCTCCCTATAATACCAAGGGTGCACACAGCGAATTTGACCTTGTCCGATGTTTAGTTTCTCCCAGACTCGAAATCAGACGGCTGAAGATTGTGAGTTAAAAGAATCTATTGATAAAGCAATTTGCGAAGAAAGAACTATTTTTGAAAGACTTGTTATTCGAGAAAATGCTTATTTACGGGATTCAATTCACATTGAAATATATATACAGTTTTAATGTGTAAATCATTAAAGCTTTAATGTGGAAAATACTCAATTTAAACTATTACAAATCTTGAAATTAGAAATTTAATAGAAAGATTATAATCTGTGTACGTACTTTTATTAAAAAAAGTCTAAAGCTTACGCAAGTAAAATTTTGCAATGTAAAAAATATTTCCTTATATATTTTCCTTTTTATATTATTTTATATTATTTTATATTATATATATATATATATATATATATAAAATGTATACAGAAAGAATGATTTTGCTAAAATATCTAAAAATTTAACTAGATATAAATTTGATTGAAAATAATTTTTTATTAGATCATCAAAATAACTAATTATATGTAAGACGTTCAAACGATAAACAATAATACTGCAAAAATTTTGATATTCTAGCAACTAACTTATATAGCGATCTACATAATTATTTTGATGGTCCAACAAAATTATTTTCAGATCTATATCTAACTAAATTTTTAGATAGTTTGAGCGTTATTTATCCGTGTAGCAATTGATCTATAGGTATAGTCTATTAAGTCTTTCATAACTCGTTTCTCAAAATATAGGAAAAGTTTTATACAATTAAATAGTTGAAATTACAGAGCACTGTTATAAATAACGAATATCTCACATCGCGGAGTCAAAAACTTGTAAATATAGAATTCACGCGATCGCTACTCCTAATTTACTCTAGGCGCATTATTCGGCCGATATCCCATTGCTTTCCCATGTGCACCACCGAGCCAACGCACCTCGGCGATCTGGCGAATCGTTTTGGGCCGATAACTGCTTCCTCTGACTTGACTTTGTGAGCATTTCACGCCCGCAGCTCCAATTAACTAGAATGACTGACCGCGCGCGCCGTCGTAAATCTGTTGCCCTGCCGATGCGCGCCGAAAGCGCATTAACGGAACGGACATAAGTTTAGCAGCAGGTTCGTGTTTGCCAGGGGCGCACCCTGGCTGGGGTCGGCCCATTGTTTGCCCCGAAACGCACGCAACACGGAATCATCCCTTGACGCGTGACTTACGTGCTCGTAAAGCCAAACACAGCGGGATGTATGTGCTCGCGCGCACATATATGCACACAAACACATGGGGGAGAGGGTATACATTTTTACTGGTCGTAGAATTGTGGAGAGAACGGATTCACGCGCCTTCGAATTCCGCCGATAGAACTTTTGACGGAGAAGAACTTTGTCTATTTTTATATCGGTTTTGCTCTTTACATTTACTAACAAAATTTAATTGATATAATGAATTATTGTTAGAAGATTAAAATGTTCCATAAACGCAAGTCCTCTAAATCAACGTTTTTTAACCTTTTTAATTTGTATTAAAATAACAAAGTGTCTATGATTCAGCGTTCAACATAAATATTTTATCAGATAAAACGCTAATAGAAAGTAAAGTTAAAATTTTTATTTGCATTTTATCGTTTTAAAGATGATTTTATTGTAATAATAATAATATCGCTTTAATTAAAATGATAGCAAACACAATAATTCAGATAATTTTTAAATATTTTTTATTTCGCACTTTATTCGCGCTTGTTATTAAAAAATTTTTTATTTTTTCTACTTTTTGTAAAATTTTTGTGGCACACTTGGAGATCTTATGCGGCATGAAAAATCCTGCTCTAATAATAAGTTTCATTCTGACTTATTTTCTTTGAAATATTAAACACATTAGCGCATTTTAATATAAAATATAAAATATCTCATATAAACTATTCATTTTTTAATAATTTTCTGTATCTCTTAATTTTTTTTATTAAGAAATAATGAAATTAATTAATTAATGTAAACGAAGCACATAGTTATTTTTCAAAGAGAGATACTTTTATTTGTTGATTTTTACAAACTTTTTTAGCAACGGATATCATATATTCTATAGTCTATTAGGCTTCTGTCGATTAATATATGAATCATTATTAGACGGAAAAACCTAAAATAGATGTAAGGTTGTTTCATCGGAACAGTTGATCATTCGATTCTTTTGTCTGAAAACGACAATATATATGAAAATACATCGAGATAATCGAGAGTAATAGTTTGCAAAAGGCTTATGGATTTAGCACAACGTTATCATTATATGTTTATTATATTTTTTTAAATAAACAATAGGGCTGCCACTATCATATAAAGTGTCTTTAAGCAAAGAGAATTTTGCTGTATCTCTTAATATTTTTTATTTACCAATCTCTCTCTTTATAAATAAACTATTTCCTAGTTTTTTTATAATATCTTTAAAGGAAGCATAATATTTCATCTTTATTAAAGGGTATTATAACTTTTTCCTAGGACGGAAATGTGAAAAGTAAAAATTTTTACCATTAAAGTTAATAGAGTAACTTTTCACTTTTCATGTTTTTACTCTAGTAAAAATGTTAGATGATCGGCATCCTGGTGTTAAAATGGTTTGATATGGTTCTGTATACACTGAAAAATTTTAGTAGCATTGAAAAATAAACAATTATTCGAGCCAATGGTTTCAGATTTTGTGATACAGTTTCTCTAAATTGATATACAGTGCACATTTTGGAAAAAATTAAATTTGACAGAAGCGAACACACGCAATTGGTAAAGGATTGAAGAATTGATTATTAAAACTTAATTTGAGGTCTCTTTTGTTAATGCATCTTTATAGATCTTTATACATCTACTTGCGCAAGTCCATTAAATATTGGGTTTGACCTCGTTGGCTGAATTTATTCGGTTTTTGAGCATAATTTAAATATATAAAATTTTGTTAAAAATATTTTTAATCGGTTACATTTATTAAGCTGAAACAAAAATTAATAATAAATTAATAAAAATAGAAACAAGATGCTACAACATTCAAGGAATTGTAACTTTGTTAAAAATTAACGAAATTTAAATTTAAAGAAAGCGTAAAATTTTTATTTTCGAAAAGTCACTATGTCTTTTAAATTTCTATAAAGTTTACATAATTTTTAGCTACAGAAAATTTTAGATATAGAAAACGAGTTGAACAAAATGAGAAATTTTCTTTTAACTTCATGGGCTTATTATCTGTAATAGTATTTAAAAAGTTCCCTTTCAAAAATTTTCGACTTTTCAATGTGAAAACTTAAAATTTTCCTTACAAAATTGCTTTTAGAAAATGTCCTATGATTTCTTGTTACTGTTAATCGGATTAATTAAAAGGAACATTTTGACTTTGATTGCTCAAAACTCCATAAAAAATCATCCAAAATTGAAGAAACAGATTCTTAAAGTTGAATTTTTGCTTTATCACACACACATACACACACACACACACACACACACACACACACACACACAAATGGTATAATTGCCAATTTTTTTTTTAATTATATAAACATGAAATGAATGAAGTAGTGCTACGAAATTTTGTTACAATTCAATACATTATGTTGAAAACATCTTTTAGAATATGTGTGATAGTTTATATAATTTGGAATAATTAATGAAAAGCATATGAATACTATCAAAATCAAACGACGGCCCGATATCAGATATATATACATATTGATGCAATAATTTTTAAAAGTTTGATAAATTCTATACTCTTAAAATTGATTGCCACATTGCTACATATATTTGGTTCAAATGATTTTGAAATGTTTCTGATGAAAATTCAATGAGTCTCAAATTTGTCATGAAGGGTCAGCTATATCTTTAATATAGATAGGCGTTTGTACTCGTGAAACATCAGAATGCAGAGCATTACACGCCGCGCTCTGGGATAGCGAAGACTTTGAAGATATGAAGGGACGATATAAATCTTTAGCCGGGACTTAAGTTCCGGAGTAAATCTTACCACGTTTTAGCAGTAAGTCCAGAGCTCACTGGGAAAAAGGATCAAGCATACCGACTTGCCGGATAACGTCCTGCATGGCGTCCTCGTTGCCGTTAGGCGACTGCGTAGTCCGCAAAAGGTACTAAATCCACTTGCGACAAGTTTAAAATCGACTCTTTCGTCCATACTGATGTGTTTTGCTTTAATCCGCAAAAAAAACTGAGCCTAGCGAGATTCACTGCGAGATTATCACAAATTTTGATAATCTACTCAACGCTCGTATTCATAATTTTACAAATTATTATATTTGCGTTTAATGTATAATAAAATGTTTAGCATATAATATTTATACCATTATGATTATCTTTTTTTTCATTATTTTTCATATATCAATTTCTTTCTTCATTTATTATTGTTAGATTGTAATTTCAAATATTGTAATTTCAAATGTTCGGTTTGATTATAAAAATTATACTTCTATTATTTATTATTTTGCATATTATTTATGTTATTTTTGTAATTATTCGAGACATGTAAACAATATTAATTATCGACTTTTAATTATTTAAAAATTCACGAACAATTTTTGTATCTTTCACATTGTATTATATATTATCGCGGTAAATAGTTGGTGAGAAAGGTGCGTAAAAATATACTCAATAGAGGAAGTTGCGTGAGAGTTTCTAGTGGACGGAGGGAGAGAAACTTTGGCTGGACTAGAAGAGAGAGCAGCATGATTTAGATATCGCCTTCTTGTGGTAATCAATTTCCATTAACAAAGTCTCAGCACAGTTAGAGAGAACGAGGACTGCGAGTGAGAGAATTCGAGAAGTACAGTCTGAAAATGAAGAGAAAGAAAGCATGGAAATAAAAGGCAGGTCTTTGGAGACACCGTGCTGTAATGAGGTCTTGTAAATTTTTATCTTAAGAAATCATTGTCGGTAGAAAAACGGAAATTCTTTTCTTTAAATGCCTTGTCAGTTTCAGTAATTGCTAGCCGTAACGAAGCAATCGCGCAACTGCGCTCCAACAAAGGACTGAAAAAAAACGTGACGAGTGTAATAAATTTTTTAAAGATAAATAAAAAATGTAATAGCTAATTGAAATTTTTATTGTATATAAATTTTAAATGATAATAGTGTAGTTATGGAATTTTACGTTTCTGTGAAATAAGTATAATAATAATTATGGTAGAATTATTTATTATAAATTTTTAATGTTATTAAAAATCATAATCCATTAAAATATTTTATCAAACGATTGCCTGAGTTTTATGAATAGCAATAAACAAATCTTATAGATAAAGAAAGCGTCGACGCTTCTCCCCAAGTTTTCCAGAAGTTCATGAGCCGAGAAAATTGAAAAACTTCTCGGTAAAATTGTCCCGCCACTACGACTTGCACTAAACTTAACCACCTCGTGCTCAATACATTCCAGAAACTAATTAAACTTTGGACATATACACAAAGAGTCTCCAGCGCAAGTTTCTTCTGACCAATTCTGTGAAGTGGATTAAGCAACGACGTCTTCCAAAACTAAATGCGTGATAATAAATACATAAGAGAACACTGAGAAAAGTGAAATATTGAATAAAGTTTACACACACAGACACACAC
>NW_012130070.1:2735123-2738937 GCF_000143395.1 Atta cephalotes | reverse complement strand
TATATATATATATATATATATATATATATATATACATATAACAAGTATTATATTTTTGGAAAGTGCATCATGATACGGATTGAAAGAATCAATTAATCAATTAAATTAATTGTAATAAATATAACAAGGAGTTGAAAATTACTTTCTATCAGATTATGCTCTAAAGATTCAAATTTAAATATTACTTTTGCATTATAGCTACCCGTACGAAACAGCAAATATTAGTTAGAGATATTACGGTACAATTAAACGAAGCTTACACTTTTTTCGCATCGTAATATTTCATTGCAGTTAACAATGAAGTTTTACGAGTACAGCTGCCGGATAAACCTTGATAACTGACAGTAATCTACTCTAGACGGGTCGATAGCTACGAAAGCCCGGTATAAAAATAATATCGAAGAGTCCAGCGTGTGTAAGTGCATTCGTAAAATGAATTTTGTTGGAGGACCATCTCTCTCGTAAGCGTAAACGCTTGCGCGTGCGTGCGTTGACGGGGCAGAGGGGACGTGAGAGCATGTAGGTGCTGTAAGCACAAATTGCCACAAATTGGAGAAAATTGAATGAAGCTTACAGCTTAACGAAGGCACTAAACCCTTGCGGAACGACCTATCTCAACATGCAGCCCATTTTCGTGATAAGTGAGGAGATGTCGTGCGTTTAAAACACTCTAACCAGGACAACGCTGCAACGCTGGTCGCTGATATTTCTACCGCAAATATTTCCTGAAGATTTCTGCGACAATGGATATATTACTTAGAAGGCAGTGTAGAACCGTGTTTTTGTTGGAATCACATCATGATGTTGGACAGATGACATAAATTGTATTTTTTATATCTTTGGAAAGCAAAAAGATATATTTATAATGATATATCCCTTTACCTTTTTGTAATATCTTTTATTATATTGCAAATGTAAAATTTTCTATTGATACTTACAAATGTTAGGTATATGGAAATGGATGGATTTTATTTCAACATGATGGATTTTAATTTATTTTTATTTTTATACTCATTATTCTGCTCAGTAATAATTTATTTATAATACTTGATTATTTCAAGTATCATTCCTGTAAAAATGTGTTAATAGAATATTAAAAAATTATTAATCTTTCATTAATATTATTGTTAAAATATTATTTATTAACATATTATTGTTTATGACATTTAATTGCAAAAACAATTACTTTCATTTAATATTATTTATTTATTGTTTATAAACTTAATTACTTTATTTCAAAAATACATTCTATTGCGTTCAAATTAAAAAATTTATATAATTTTCCCTTTTTGTATAATTTAGACATTTAAATTATTCTATTAAAAATAATATTATTTTTATAGTTAATATATATCAACAAAATTATATTAACTTATTAACAGCCCACTGCAAAGAGCTGTAGTTCGATCATTGAAAAGAGCGAGCACTTGCCTTAAACGACAAAAGATTTTGATTTTCCGATAGAAAAAAGTCGTTATTGAAGTACTTCGCCGTGGCTGAAGAACTCCGAAACGACTGTAACCGGTGGAAACCGGGAGGGAGGATTCGAGATACACAGAACAAAGAGAGAATGAGAGAGTGAGAGAGAAAGAGAAACGGAATAGAGAGTGGAATAGGAGAAGGGTGGATGGAAAGAGGAGAAGGATGAAAGAGGGCGAGGTTGAAGGAAAAAGAATGGAAAAAGAGGAGGACGGCATGGCGGTTTGCAGCAAACAGAGGACAGTGACTAGAGTGAGAGGCGTGCGAGACGTGGAATATGTCTGGCGTATGTGGAGAAGCTTGTACACTCCCCCGGGATCGTTATGGGGGCATTCCGGCTTCTGGTATGTAATATCAGAAATTCCTGTCTACCTGTGTGTCGCCTGTTGCCCGTGCGCGATGTTCCAATTGGAGCGGGTGAAACGCGCGCTCGTGCGATGCGAAAGTGGTATTACTTGTGCGGGCGGTAGGGCAGGACATAGAGGGCTGGATCACCGCGCTCAGGAGGATAAAATTATTCCACGCGTTGGAAATTAGCTGCGCGAGAGAGCCCGATAGAAGCTACCGTTGTCTGCGTATTTGGTTCCCGAAATGAATACTTATCGGTGAAAGAACATGCAGCATGTAATATTGTTCATTGCATTTTATACATGTATAACACTATTGTAACAGCATCTTTTTGCTATTCCATATTTTGTTTTCACATGATATTAATTACAATCTTTTATGTATGTTTTGTTAAATTTAAAAATATTGACTTTACAATAATATTTGTCTCTTTAAAATGTAAATACTCGTTTTAATTATTCTAGCATTCATATTATTGGTTATTGTAAATTACTATGTATATATATATATATACATATATATATATAATTGCTGTAATTACACATAATTATAATTAATAAAATCTAATTATTATTAATATTAACATATCCTGTGTTTAAAATATAAATTTTTAAATGTTTGTATTAATCTGATTGCTTTTAAATGTAGCATTACGAACTTATGGAACGGATCTTTGAAGACTGCAACAACGTTTTGAGGTAATGCATTCGGATGATATATATAGAGAGGATTTTGGTTTTGTCGCGTGGTAGGGTAGTTTTAGCCAGAGGCATCGGTTGTCTGCATTCGACACATTGTCAATTTGCCGCTGTTCGTCGCGTCTGTTTAAAATCGATCGTGCCATATACCTGCCTACCGAATACATTTTCGGTTTACGAGTGCCGTAGACGTCACTCCCGGTTCTCTAACAATGCGCTAAAAAAATAGTCACTTTGTTCAATTCCTGCCCGCCGCTACTGTTTGAGGTCATACATATTAATGCCGCCAATGATTTTCGAAAAAATATATATATAGCGATTTCAATCGAAGTTATTTTCAGCGCTTTCCTATTTATTTTGCTTCATATTTTGTGGTTACGAACAAATAACTTCTTTCGCCACTAGTTTCATCGAAGCTTCGATATATTTTTTTTCCACTTCCTTGAGCATATTTTCCATCGATGAGATAAATTTCTGTTTGTTTATTATTTAGAAAAAATAATAAAAAAGTTAACTATGCAATAACAATATTTAGCAATTTATATATAATGTTTATTTTATCTATTTTAAAAAGTAATGTATTGTGTGAAAAAATACCAGTCATATTTTCTCTAGTTTTTTCTTTCTCTATATAATATAATCCAATTTCTTATAAGCATCATAAATAAGCTGGAAATAGCTCTTTTATTTAATTATTTCACAATTTGAGGAAATATTTTTTTCTGATAATTACAATAAGATTACGATGTAGGAGACACAATAGTAAAAATTCAAATTTAATTTATCCACTATTAAGGGCCAGCGATCTTGCTAGCCTGAATATCGCGATCACATCGAAAATGAGAACCACAAACGCGATATATTTGAAGTATGATGTGACTGAGAATTCCGTACGGGCGAGCAGCGCATTCCGCGTGATATCTATTTCATTACGGGGGGAGATTCCACAGTATTTTTGCAATTATATATAGCGATCATCGCCACTGGTTACACAGGTTGTATCGTTCATATTGTGTTTGCGAATATTGTCGCAATATAGTCGAAATTTCTCGGGGACGGCCCTGTGATCGAATACTCGGACCAGCGACGTTAATTATCTTTAATCCAATTAGCTATATATTTGCATATGCCGATTACGATGTTTTCGAGCGTTTGCGTCTGCGTTCATTAGTGCGGTGAATGTGATGTAAATAAACGAAAAATGAGTCCACAAGAGGTATGACGTGTGCTACCTGAAAAGTAGAATTAAAAATTACATCTTCGTTATATTTTATTCGCGGTGCTTCTTT
>NW_012130070.1:2731307-2732028 GCF_000143395.1 Atta cephalotes | reverse complement strand
AAGTAGTGTGTGTGTGTGTGTGTGTGTGTGTGTGTGTGTGTGTGTGTGTGTGTGTGTGTGTGCGTGATTCAAAAGAATTTAAAAAGTTACTTTTGAAAAAAAAATAATCAAAGACATGATGAATATTTGTTCATGATTATAAAGCAATAAATGAAAAAAGTAAACATTATCAAAAAAGAAAATCTCAAATTGCAAGTTCTACCAGCAAACAATAACTGTGTACCTAATTAAAAGACACGAGGCATATGCGAGCGAGGAAATATTAAATTTTGTCAATTAAAGCCATTTCTTCAATTATTCCTAAATTAACGAGAAAACTTGTACGACGAACCTACATTATCATGTTTATTAAATTTCTTTGACCATTCTCTTGTCTCGCCTTTCACGCAAGAAACGATATGGCATGCCTGTATCTTATGAATATAACAGGACATAGATTGCATATGCTCGCTACTCTTTTCCTAACCTTTCTTTGTGTTTTTGAGAGCAAAGTTTTAAAAAAACTAGTTATCTGTCTAGACTATCTAGACTATCTGTCAATAATAAAAATTTTTAAAATGTTATTCTGCTATATTAACAATAAAATCATTTAGAATAACATATAAAAGAATATAAGCTATTCATTTGTTTCAGCTAAAGCAGCAAAGAATTTTTCCAAAGAATTTAACGCAGACTTAACTATTTTATACACACACACACACACACACACATACACACGCAC
>NW_012130070.1:2730004-2731287 GCF_000143395.1 Atta cephalotes | reverse complement strand
CACACACACACACACACACACACACACACACACACACACACACACAACACACACACACACACACACACACACACACACACATACGCTCGATAAAAAAATGACTCTATATTAGTCTTCCTTTTCATATTACCATCGATGTATATTTTGCAATTTTTATAATTATCCAACAATAGAATAATGTATTAGAAATAAAAATAAATAAAGTTGTAAAGAGCAAATAATATATAGGGAAGACCGGGGCTAATAGACTCATTTTTTAGTTTAGAATTTTTACGACGAAATTAAGAGACTTATCGAAAAAATGAATTCTACACTAATTACTACATACATTTGACTAATAATATTTTAATAATAAGGGGAAACTGATGACTAATATAAAAAAAAATGCATTTTTCTAATGCACTTCATCTGATTCAACTAGGCCCGGGACCGAGGTAATTTGATTAAGATTATTAAAATAAAGATTAATGTATTTTAAGCTATATCTTTGGCTACATATAATACATATTAATAAAACTTTTATAAAAATATATTTTAAACACAAACATTTGCTTCGCAGGGAAGAATAATGCTCTTTTTTTACAAAATTTCATTTTGTGCAAAAACACGTGTCAAATGAATTTAATTTTCGAGATTGGACATGAGAGAACTAAACTTATAACATTTATCATTGAGGAAAATCTCTTTAAAGGAATCAAATTTTGAATAAGTACTATAAAAATCATCACTAAATGTCATCATACAGTTTTATGCTGTGGTTAGTCTACTATCCCCATTCATTTTTTAAAAATATTAAAAATATACGATATACATAACAATAAAGATACATAAACAAAAAATAGTTGGACTTTATTAAATAAAAACTACACTTACTATCTAAATAGAAATCAAATATCTCAGACAATTATATACGATTGTAAAACAAAAATTTTAAGAACAAAAATATTTACTTAGGTATAATTTTTAGGATTTAGGATTTTTTTTAAATTGTAGTGTAACTGCTATCATAGATATGTTCGCAACAAGATGTCAACAAACTGAGCAGCAGTCGTTGCTGCGTGTTCAGACACATTTATGCGTGTTTTGTCTCGCATGTTTTGCTTTTAATGTAGCTTCGATTATTCTACTTACCCCTATAGTTAATTGACTCCGGTCTCCCTTATTCTCTAAAACTTTTAGAGTCTCTCACTTTTCTAGACTGGCATTTTCATTCTTTGGAATGAAATGTGTGTGTGTGTGTGTGTGTGTGTGTGTGTGTGTGTGTGTGTGTGTGTGTGTGTGTG
>NW_012130070.1:2693944-2726224 GCF_000143395.1 Atta cephalotes | reverse complement strand
TGACCAGTTTTTTCGACGCGGGATTCGTACGCTACCCGAAAGATGGGAGAAAGTAGTGGCCAGCGATGGACAATACTTTGAATCATAAATGTATAACCAGTTTTTACAATAAAGCCTCGAATTTCGGAAAAAAACGGCGGAAGCAAAGTTGTACACCTAATACATAGCATTTTAAATCGATTATTTTGGTTTTTTAATAAAAATTGTGGGAATTATTTTTACAATGAATAATAGAAGTAGAAATAAAATAATTTTTCTATTTAAATACGAGGAATGCTACATTCGGTTGAAGTGTATCTTAGTACTTAAATATTTCTGTGTGAATTTATATACATACTATCTGATTTTGCAAATTGCGCGTGGAAATCTTTTTTTCTCATGAAACACATTCATGAACAGAACCAAAGTAGTAATACCAGTTATTAAATTGACGGCATTTTAATAATTTTTTTGATACTGATAAACATCTTTATAAGAATATTAATATATGTTAAAGAGAATCTAAACCTGATAAGAATTTTAGTAAAAAATAATGTTTGTAATTTATTATAAAAGTTATTTTTATTATCTACGTCTCAGCATTAATTATTTATGCTTGTTACAGTAATACAATTTTAGAAAACAAACATCTAATTCGAGATTTGTCAATTTGTGAAAAGTAACAATTAATTAATATATTAATACAATGTATTATACGATATGATATCAATTTAATATGAATATATTAGCTATTTGTTGTTTACAAATTACTAATGTATACGATGGTTCGTACAAATTATCGATGTAAATGCAACTTTAAATTCAAAATTCATGAAAGAATTTGTCATTAAAGTTTAATTTTATAGAAGTGAAATATTCTGTATATTAATTTGTGATATTAATAAGCCATTTAATA
Organism: Atta cephalotes; assembly: GCF_000143395.1. NCBI lineage: Eukaryota > Metazoa > Arthropoda > Insecta > Hymenoptera > Formicidae > Atta > Atta cephalotes. The sequence continues at coordinate 2,725,329 of NW_012130070.1, read as the reverse complement.
CACTAAAAGCAAAATAGTCTTCATATTCATCTATTACTTTAATAAAAATATCACTTTAATAGAACTACACAAAATATTGATGCTTTGATCCGTGTTAGGTTACAAGAGAATTTAATTAATTACGGAATTTTAAAATCTCAAATAAAATTGATTAAATTTAGAGAATACATTTTTAAATATCAAAAATGCATGTATTGAAACGTAATATTAAAGAAAAGTAGTTTGTAAAATAAATAATTAATTATGTTGAAATTCATATTCTGAAAATAAATTGTATAATCTAGACATAAATGTGCTGAACAATGATCGTTTTAGGTGTGTGCGAGCAACGAACGAATAAGTCGTTTTTATAAGGAGATACATTATAAATACAGTTGTAATACAAAATGTAACTATTTCCATCTGTTTTCTGCGAACGGAGTGAAAAGCAAATGTGGCTACTCAGAGCGAATCTGAGATTTTAATAAATTAACATGAACATTATCCAGTGTAATTACAAAACTACAGCGTTACACGCATCCCCAGTGATCGTCGCAGATAGGATGGAATGCCGTTCATGTAGGATCGCGCGAGATCGCGCGTTGGCGGGTCAAACGAAGCGTTAGGAGCCATCGTGACTTCCGTTTGCGCTGCACGGGGGCTGCGCGTTATAAAAAGGGGTAGCTATTGAATTAAAAGGACGTAGAACGTATATAAGGCGGGCCGCAGCAAGAAAGCGAGATCGCGGCCGGGCGAGATTCCGGTGAGAGAGCGAGCACGCGTGCGCGCGCGCGCACCCGAGCGAGGCGAGGGTGGAAAAGCGTGGATGTAGCATTGGCGAGAGAACGTGAAACACCGCGATGCGGGAGCGAGAGGTGAGATGAGTGGAATAGACGAAGATAGAGCGATACGCACGGGTACGGGAAGGGGTGAAGAAAGGCGGAGGAAATGAGAAGAAGAGGGCTCTCTCTCGTCTCCTTCGGGCCGGTCGTCCGCTCGCTCATCTCTCTCCTCTCACTCGGCGCGACGTCCGCGCCGCGCCGCGCCGCGCCGCGCCGACCGCTCGCGCGCGCTCTTGCCGGCCATAAAAATAAAATTTCAATAAATCTCCGCCGCGCGAAAACTAGTGGGGCATCCAGAGGGCGGGCTACCCGCTCATTGGAGCTGCGTTCGCGGCGGTTACCGCCTACCACAAAGCGGAGACGACGAAAGAGACGGTAACCTGGATAGAGTTTACCTCGGGATATGGGCAACCCTCGCATGGCTACCAACCATTGCGGCCCGGAGCGGTGCGGGCGACAGAAAATCCGACCGCCAACGACTGGGATACCTCTGGGTCCGAGACTCTTCGTTCGCTCCCTGCGTTCGTCGCCACCGACTGTCATATCTTTTTCTTTTTACTCTTCCGTCGAAGCGATCTCGTGTCTTGTTGAAGCGATTGGTGAATGCACGGTTACTACTCAACTTTTGCACTGCTATAATCGTGGTAACTCTTAACATTGTTAAATGAATTTCCTAAGAGGAAACTTTCAAACTATCAGAAGACAAGAAAATATATACCTAAACATAATAGCCCTCTCTTAAAGGGATGAATTAATTCAGTACTACTCGAAATTCCATCTCATTATCGCCATTTTAATATTCTTGGACAAATAATGGATATTGCTAATTTAAAATAAATTAATTTTGATAAATTAATATTTTTAATATGCTGCTGAAAATAAATGAATAAATAAAATTCTGATTGTTAAATGCGAGAGTTGGAAGAAAGGCGCTGTTGCAGCTAGCTACCTTCCTGGATTCTAGTGTGGATCTGAAGGATAGGAGCGATTTAATATCACGCCCACCAGCGGAGAAGCGAGGTAGTAGGGACTCTCGCGAGCCGGTAGTTGAAGCGAGAGATCGACGGTGGGCGCTTTGAAACGAATGGGATGTCGATATATCCGGCAAGCTGGCGTGAGTGGGGGAGTTCGGATATGGCAGTCGGCCAGTTCGCTGTTTGCCTTCCTGAGGCACGGGCCGGTCCTCAGGCTCGTCTCTATACATCTAAATACTCATCCAGGAAAGGCTCCGTGCGTCGCGCCGTCAGTCGCAGTCGCAGTTTTTTTTCTTGTCCGTGCTTCCTCGAGAGTTGAGGGTGAGGTGCTCGCGGTGTTGCGCGGATTTCCGCTTCCGCGTGCTGTATCGGAGCTACGCTCCCGGGGTTGAGCGGCATGCTCAACAATATCACCGCCGGTGGTTCCGTACACGGTATCTCCGGTAAGTACCGTATACACTTGAGTCAGAAAATCCCATCTGATTAGTGTGCGTCAACGAAACTGTGCTGGGATTGAATTAGCGATCTCGAATACCACCGATCTCCGTCGAACGTCAGTTAAAACAATCCTTGTGTGTTAAGAATAAGCTCCAATTCCCTTAGAAATCCTCAAGCTGGCCGAGATTCACGATTCCACTGCGTTTCTTTCGCGTTTTAAATCCAAGTTCTTCAAAAGTCTTTAAACTCTACTGAGAAGAATAGTTCAAATGTTCTCCAGAATAATTGAGTGTATATTTTGGACCGGTTATGAATACATGAATTTAACACGCAATTATGGACTGTATTGTGATTAGTCCATTTTTAACTGTGACTTAAAATTAAAGTCATTATGTGTCGGTCACGTTCATCGTATCAATTATTATAATCATATTTTTAGCATTACAAGAATTAATCACGTTTTAGTTATCTGTTATGTTACTATGTAATCACGGATCATTCTAATGTTTGAAAGATCATTACTTCACTTAATCATGTATAACAAATGCATTTCAATCACGAGCATTGAACTTGCGACCAGCCATTCTTCGGAAGCCATTGATGTTTTGCCGACGGCACGTCGCTTCCGATTTACAATCCGGTGTGTTCCGTATATCGAATTAAACAAATTTTTAACCGGTGTGAAAAAACATGTGTTCGTATCTAATACAGGCTTCCAGGATTAAGTGCCAGTCGCAAGAATATCCATCGATTTTAATAGTGGCAGCCTATTTCATCTATAACATTAAAAGCGGTACCGACAAAAATATTAAATTTTTCTAACTATAATACAAGTTGGAAAGAAATGAAAGTGAATAGTAACAACAATAATAATAAACTGGAAATTATAAAATTCAAACAAACATATTAAGCATTAAGTTCTATCTTGATCGCGAATTTGGTGTTTATTTGTGCTGAATATTTTATTTATGACCAACATTATCGTGACAAATATAACAAGAAAAACTCTGATTAAGTTGGAACTCTGGTAGACTCAACCAGAAAAATATAAATCAGACACTTATAATTAAATTTATCATATGTTCTAATCGAGACAACCAGAAATTTAATCACAATCAAAATTCTGATTAGTATAACAAAATACATTTTATTTGTACTTTTATATATACTACATAACTAAAAAAACGTTTTTCTCAATGAATTATTAGTGCATTTCATTTCTGTGTTGAGGTTATGAAATATTAAAAAGAAACACTAAACATCGCTTTCACTTATAATTTTGCTTTTATATCTTTGAGAATGTAGAATGAAATGAGAGAAGACCAGTGATGGCACAATAATGATATAATAGTGTTAAATTTTGATACTTCAGTCTTAGAATTCAAACGCGGCGTCGAGGACCGTTGTAGCATCAGGTGTCCCATAAGAAGCGTGTTTCTTCACAGCTTTTATAAGTGCGCAAGCTAGTTTATTTCAAGCTTAACGTGTCAGCTTTTTGTTCACGTAACGTGGGATTATTATGTCGGTTTGCTACAATTAACAATCACAATTGAAAGTGACGTTGTTAATTAATCAGACATTATTATGAGTACTACGAGTGTTCCCGGTCTAATTGTAAGCGTGCTATTATAATAAAAGATATTCAAAATGAAATAGAATCTAACGGAAAGAAATATCGAACGCTAAACGATCTTCATTAAATAGATCGATTATAAATTTAGTTATATATAATTTTAAATCCTTCCACTATAATTTTAAATCCTAAATCTTTCACATGCGCATTATTATAGGTCACATAACTCCGTTAAAGTTAATTACTTGCCGTTTACGGTGAAATTTATAATAGAAATATCCATATATCATCTTTCAGTATGTTAATTGCATCGACTAAAATATATAGAAAGTAGCGGTTAAATGTAAATTATTGATAGCGAATTGAAAAGTAGGCAAACAATTAATAAAATGGATCATAATATATCGCTAAATAAGTGTTATTAATACAATTGTTAATACATTTGACAATTGTTAATATTTTATATTTTGCATCATTTAATGCGAATTTTTATTCTTACTCATCTTTTTATGAAATTATATTTCTAAAATTCATTTCTAATCATGTCAGTATGTTTAATTCTATGCTTACAAAAAAGATAAATTTCAAATGAATCTGAATTCCTCTTAATCAATTTGATTTTCATCACCCGTCGGTTCGTGTAGGGACTGTTTCGCCCGGCTAATCCACTGTGAATAATCCTACCACAACTGTGGATTGCAATTAATATCGTATAATTTATTACGAAATATTTATCATATTGATAGATATTCACAGAATCATACTTTTTATATTAGTTTTTTATTTATACTGCAATATTGCGACTTGCAAAAATTAATGCTTTTTATAGAAGGATGGTCAATAAAGCCATTTTTGTGCCTGCTACGATTTTACATTAAACAATTTTTTTTGTATTATATGATCAGTAGGAATGTTAGAAATAATTATTATATGAGAAAAAACTCGAGCCATAAAACTTTAATTAACTATTAATTTAGATATATCATTCTCATACCTATTTAAGCCCTTTTTATGACTAATAAGTGAATTAATGAGATATTTTCGTTCATTATATTGTTCTACCATCATGTTAACGTCATTTTAGATTATCTATCGTTCCTAAGGTGAAGATGAATACAGCTTATAATGAAGAAATGAATTTTTTTATTATTCTTGACATATGTACTTATCAAATGATATCCATATACTACAATAATGGGATTTTCAATTTAAAAAAAAATTAAAAAAAACAAAAATCAAAAAACACAAAAATTAATAAAAATAAAAAATCTCTCTATGATTACAACTTTGACGCGGTGTAGAGGCTTAAGCCTATAGGCAACAAACAGTGATCACTATGAGTGATCCTGTGGGCCTCAACATTTAATGGGTATCGATTCGTTAAAAGTAATAAAAAAATTTATTTTTTTCACTTTGGGGATGATAGATAGTTTAAAATGACGTTAATACGTTGGTAGAGTAGTATAATGAACAAAAATATTTTATTAATTTGCTTATTAATCATGAAAAAGGATTTAAGTAGCGATATGTCTAAACTAATAATTAATTAGGACTTTATGGATGGGTTTTTCCTCCATGTAATGATTACTTTTCACATTCCTAATGAGTATACAATACAAAAAAAATTATTTAACGGAAATTCGTAGAGGGCACAAAAGTGGCCTTATTGACCCTTCTTTCTTTATTTCTGTATAAAAGTATAATTTATTACTACGAATTATTTATCTGTAGATATTCATAGAATCACATTTCGTATATTAGTTTTTCATTTGCATTTATTATTTGCGACGTGCAAAAATTAATACTTTTTAAATTTATTTTTATATAAAATGTATTTTTATTATCTTTTTGTGTGGCATTTACATAAAATCATGATAAAAGTATAATTCGCAATTTTTTATAAATAATAAATTATTTATTACTTATTATTGTATAATTAATAAAATTATTTGAGTTTTATCTTGTATATGTATGAGAATAAAATAATCTTATTAATTATTTTACTTTTACATATATATGGTTTCTATAATGTTTTCTTTGATTATAGTGAGTTAGATTAATTTATGACATTTTTTAAGTTAAGAAAATTTTTAAATTAGGAAAATTTGTTTGCAAGGTTTATTTTTTAGAATTATATAAATGAAAAAAAATTGTCAGGTAAAGAAATTCAGGATAGAAAATTGCACAAAAGAATAGTGAAATGTGCCGGTAACACGTGACGTTGCACGTCTTCGATCTCCATCTCAAGAAAGCCGCTTCTCGAGTTTGATGATCTTAATTACCTCAACACTGATTACATTACGCGAGAAGTTGAGGAACGGTTTAGAGAGTTAGAATGTTGCAGGTGGTGAGAACTGAGTAAAGCGCTACACGTTAACTGGATTAAAAGAAAGTTATAGCTCTATTTTTTTCACGTTAAGCGTTGATTTTTTTCCATCATATTTATTCTGTCACCATGCGATTTAAACACTTGTTTCTCGTTTAATTTTAACTTAACGTTATACTGCGATTATCGAATGAACTGAATAATTATGGCAACGCATACGAATGGCGAAAGGATTTCTTTTGAAATTATTCATTTTTATTCAAATAGGATCTCGATTTCGTGCAAATCGTAATCGTCCGGAATAATTATATCTGAGTTTACGGGAACGTGAGGGACGTCACACCGACGTTGGACTTGTTTCTCATAAATTGCATTTTATATCTGTCTTCCGTCAAATAAGATCAAACATATACTTACTAACGGTTGGCCGATTCGCAGACTACGTCGATACGTCTTCAATTATCACCCTTCAATTTATCAAAAAATGAGATTTGGGAACGTTGCGCGCATTTCGCCACACTTAAAGTGTGTCCGTTAAAATTTTTTATGATATACGTTAATTGTATTTGGTGCATTGGCCAATCCGTTGAGACAACGCGGGCATAGCTCGCAAGCGTGACACGCGAATAAATACGTCTGTCACGACATTTCCGAATAGTAATGTGATTTATGACTTTATTATTCAGACGTTTCAAGCGGGTGGCTGTCAATCACGAAGTTTTCAAATGTCGATAAACGCGCGGCCAAGCGTTATAAAAATTTCGTTTTTTTTTCTATAGCCGCTTCACGTATCCTGAATTACCGTGATACTCCATGAGCGAAAAAATACACGTGTAGAACGAATGCTTAGCTGCGTCCCACGCGATCCTTTGGTGATTAGCATTTTAATTTGATTATTATCTTCGATAATCCGGTCAATTAATGCGGAATTAAATAATCTTTAACTAGAGGGAAATTATCTCGAAATAATACGGGCAATTACGCAAAGTAAATGTTGCAGATTTGTTTTTTTTTGAAGATGTGCTATGATTCATATACTTTGTGATTCATGTTGGGATTACACTGATATTTCTGTGTGTCTGATAATAGAGTTTATCATTGTTGTATACGGAGAATCTCGAGGAAGATAAAAAATAAATCCGTATAAGAATTTGAATTCTTATGAAATGAGAAGTCTTATAAACACCGGAACCATCAAATTGTATATAATAAAATAAAATCATTAAGTTCTATAACGCGAATAAGAAGTTCTATCATAAAATGACTTGTCATAAAATTCATTCATATAAAGATATTCATTCAGTTAAGTTTTACTACACGATGGCTTGATAATTCAATATTGATTCTCGGTATCTCTATATAACTTTATATCTATGGGCACACAAACGAAACTGATAGAATATTTTATATATTCTATTCTGTATTAATTTTATTATTGAAAGTATGAATATTTAAATCAAATTATTAAATAACGAATTTGTATAAAATGTACAGTGAAAAGATCTTCCAGGAAATTTCTTTTTCATACAATAAACAATAATATTTTTATTGGTTTTTTTTTAAATATTAACATTTACACAGAAATTTAGAAAAAGTACGACCGTTTAAGATCGTTTAGTCAATAAAAAAAAATCTTTGCATCAAACGTCTAATTTTACGAAAAATTTATCACGTATATAAATGTCAATATAAATGTCAAAACTAATAATAACCGTTTTGTACGAGCTGTTATAGTGTTTTCTATATTTTTCGCGTAGCATTGCATTTATTCCATCACATTTATTCCATTGCGCATTTGTCGTTCTCCGTGGGTGGAAATTTTTAACGAGTGGTCTTTTCCTCCTTGGTCGACGCAGAAGACGCGTCGAACGTTGTGATTGTACCTGACTAAACTAGTTTACCTCGTAAATTACGTAAGCATCTTTGACAATGCACAACGACGTGCGATACCTGCGATCTGACACATAGAGTAGTGTGGGTGTTCTGATCTGATTGTGAGATGGACACCCTCCGCGATACAACGATGCGCAATGCGTTCACGTATGCACATGACGTACGCCGTGCCACATACGCTTGCATGTACGGACACGAGGTGTACATATGTACGTACGTTTATGCGTACATCTACTTGCAAACGAATATGTATTGAGTATTGAGACGTATGTTTGCGCGCTTAGAAGTCCGGAGTATACGGTGACGATTCTCGCACCTCCTCGCTAAGTGATCCGTACACCCCTCGGCCAGCTTCTGCTCCTATACAAATTTAAACTACGTAGAGCGGGCGCGTGGGGCGGGCGAGCGAGAGGCATGTGCGGAGCACGAGGAAGCCCGGCAAAAAGAAAAAAGACGGGAGAAAACTGAAGCGGCGTGTCTTCTTTTTTTCTCTGCCTTCTTACTTATCCATCTCGTCGCCGCACGCTGGCACGTAGGAGCGAAGGATGCACAAGATCTGAAGCGGTACGAGAAGGAGCACGGCGTGCTGGGTGTGAATCTGGGCTCCGGTCTGTCCGCGGGTGGTGGCCTCACGCTTCATCAGGAACTGATCATGACTATGCCCGGCACAGGTACGTATAAGCTCGCTCTCGTGTCTGCTGCAAAACCTTTCATTTTCTTCCCCTCAACAATCATTCAAGAGACACGATTCAAGGGAAACGATTAACGTGCAAATCACGAGTTTAAGGATGTATTGCATGTATTTTTTAACAAAATTAAATTTGATTTTAATATGAAAATTTGTCTATGAACATTGTGTTTGAAAGTAATATAGTTTGGCGGCACAATTTAGAATATCGATAAGAAATTATTTCATTAAGAAGTAGATGTGTGTTTTTAAAAAATAATTAAGATAAAATGAGACAATTTTCATTCAAATTATTAAGTTGTTAAATATAAATATTGATGTTAAATTGTTTATAATATTCATTTTTATATGGAAGATTTAAATTTTTAATTCCAGTCACTTTTTGCAGAGAGAGACCTAATAGAGACCATCCTTAACCTTTCATCTCACAATTTTGATAGTAGAATAGTGTCACGATGCTAAAAAGGAATGAATAAATAAAAGGAATTTAACACGAAGAATTTAATTGCATTACTTTATGCGTCTTTTATTTACGTTTTAAGATAGTATTGAATTCGTGAATGATTCACGATTGTGAATGATTGACAGATTTCATCTGTTCATTTAACTATCTGGATGGTAAATGGAAAGATGAATCGCATCGATTTTCCACGAATATTACATGAGCAACTGCTAAGTGTATGATATATTCCCAAAACGGATTGCGCGATGTTTTCATTATGAGTTAGAAGGCGAAACCATTCTGCTGAGTGCAATAGTATATTTTTATATCATTTGGGAGAAGTGTTTAAATAGATTGAAAAAGGTATAACGCGGTATTCATTTAACCATCATTTATCAGTTCATATTTCGTAATCATCACGATAAATTGCAATAAAAGTGTCGAAACTTAATATAACATAAGACAAGTTAAATTTATTAACAATTCAAAACTATTTAAAGCCAAAATACAATCATGCAAATATACAGATTTAGAAACTTTTATTTAATAATAACACCTACACTGAAAAAATGTACTAAATTTATAATATATATTTGTTTAAATAATATTAATTAATGTAAACATATACTTATTTAGTACAAAACTCATTAATTTGATTTCACTACTTTTTTATCGAGTAAATATTTATTTCTGTGCGCAAATGTTTAGAGTTAGTATTATAAAAAAATAGATTTTATATATATATATATCAAAAGTAGATCAATTAAGAATCAGAAATTTTTTTCAGTGCAGAACAATATCTTAAATCAAAATATCAATTTTCAAATTATTACTCCGGATTTGATATTAAATTGACCATGTCATTTTCACATGTCACGTTAACATTGAAGTTATATAAATAAAAAACTTAGAAACGAAAATGTTAATTAAAACGTGCATTAAATATAATTAGTTTAAAATTTAGTTATTGATTGATGTGCAGCACATGTTAAATTTAATAAGCGTAGTTATGAAATATCTTACCATTAGCTTGAATATAAATTTATTAATCTAAGATATTTAACAATTATTAAAATTAAAATAAAATTGATAACTGTCCATTAAATATCTTGATATTATTACAATGTGATCTGTAAAGAATAAAAAACCTTATTGATATTATATTTGTTCTGATCGATTTTATTTTATACTTTTTTTATATAGAGATTTTTTTATGTCGATTAATTTTGAATAAATAGAGTGTACACAACGTACATTTTATTTTCTATTTTTCAAAATGTAGAAGATATGTAGCAGAGAAAAATCTGGTTTTATCTTTTAACAGCCTTAGTCTTGTATATAAAGCATCCTGAAAGTTTGACGTAAACGTTTTATACATAACGAAAAATAAATTTAAAAACTATTTTTATTGAAATACATTTTATTTTTACAAGCAATTGAATTATTTTATTCTTCTTTTGACTTTTATTATTGTACTCTTTTGAGGAAATAATTTTTTTGAGAGTGCTTTATATTTATAACCAAGGCTGTATCTTTTTGATTAACAAGTAGAATTAAAAGAAACCGGAGAAAATTCAATACTTTACTTATTTAACCATGGCTCTGTATTTTAGGTAGCGCGGCGGCGATCGGGCAAGGTGATGATAAACCTGCGAAGCAAAAGCGACATCGGACGCGTTTCACCCCGGCTCAGCTCAACGAGCTCGAAAGGTGTTTCGGCAAAACTCACTACCCGGATATTTTCTTGAGGGAGGAAATAGCACTAAGGATCGGTCTCACGGAAAGTCGCGTTCAGGTAGGTGTGGTCAAAATGTACACTGCCGATGGCACGAAATGATTAATTTCAACGTGTGCTAGAGAACTTATCGCGTGACTTGACATTATGTCAGAATTGCGGGCTTTTGTTATACACGTTAAAATAGTTACAAATCAGCAAACTACGTTTGGACGCTTATTTAAATCGGTCATTGCATTAAAAAGAGGACATTGATCAAACTCTTTATAATTCGACTCACCGGAAATATTAATTATCTTTCATGCAAAAGTATTTCTAAGATTTGAAGATGAAAATGTAGTCAAAACATTAATTGATTTGAAAGTTTTAACGTATGTAATGCTATATATAATTGAAATCTTATCGCATTAAACTTCTTATTTGTTTTTGCGCATCAATGTACTTTCTGTGTACTTGACTCTTATATATGTGCCCTTATTAACTCATTTTATTATTATCTTTTCCCCATCAGAAAATTAGATTGAATTTCTTGTAACATATGCGCTTTGTGCAATCGATTCATTTATATAAGTGTTTCTCAGTTATTGTAATGATTTATTATTATTATTATTGTTATCTATTACATAAAATATGGATTTTTGCATGAGCAAAATAATAATACGCCGAACATGTAAGACCTAAAGAAAACATAATTTTATAAAAATTTATAAATATAAAAAGATAATATCTCTGACTGTAAAAATTTGGTGACACAGATATAATATTTGAGAAACGTTAAAGATATCATAAATTGTCACCATATGGTAACCTCGCGGCTATCCTCAGAAATGTATACTCAGATAGTACTGGAACTTTGGTAGAATCAATTGTGCCGGCCTATCTCGGCTTTTTGGATTAAAGTGAAACTTGGAGCAGTAGCTAAGCCCTCGCCCTGCGGGGTTCCGAATTTTGGTGGGTTTCACTTGGTTGCAAGGCGACCACGAAACTTTGCGGAAGTCCTGTCTCTGGCATCAGGAATTCCGGGATCAAAGATCCAGAAATTTCAACCACGATTCCCTCAAAAGCTGTTCTCTTACGTATCAATCTATTAAAGTTTTTTCAATATAAAGACATAAAAGATGTAAGATGATGATTTGGGAGAAGACGCCATTTAAGCCTTTATTCCTAATGTCATATAACTTCTTAATATCATTGAATTCAATTATGAAAAAATATTTATATTCTAGAGACCTTTTTTATTTATATAGATGAATGCTTTTAATATTTTGAAAAAAATTCATATATCATATCTTGAAAAAGTAACATCTTGCTCTTATACATACGAATAAGATGCCATAAACAATTAAATGATATGACGCAATAAACTTGCATGTTTTACTCATATATTTGCAATTTTTATTCATTTAAACAGCATTTAATTAATTTAAAATAATTGAATTATATAAAGTATTCCAAATTTTAATTTATATAATTGTTTTAATGTTGATATTAATTAGGAAAGATCATGTTTCGTACTTATTGTTATCTTCCCTCAAGTGCACCTGGAAGATGTCATTATAACATTTATGCATATAAAAACTATAACAAATTATATAACTTATACGAGTCATATGACTACTAAGAAATACTAATCAAAATCATATATTATTTGCTAGGTTTTACACTAAGCTGTATTTCGTCAAATCTTTTTCGATGTTGATGCACGAACATTTTCCGTTGATAATTGTGCAGTTTATTACATGCTTGCATAGAATATTCAACACGCGTTCTATGAAAAAGAAGCTATAAACAAAATACATTTTCCTCCTTGTGGTATTTCCTCTTGAGTCACCTTATAAGAAAGAACGATTTTGCTGAAAGATCTAAAATGTTGCTGGATACAAATCTAAAAATAGTTTTATTAGAAATTCAAACTAATTGATAGAATATAAAAAATTTTTGTAATATTATTATTTTTTTAGATTCCTACATAATTATTTTGATAGTCCAACAAAATTATTTTTAGATCTGTTTCTCCAGCAAAATTGTAAATATTTTAGCAAAATCGTTCTTTCTGTGTATATATGGATTTATTATCAATTATCATAATTACAGTTTAAACTCATTATTGTCTAACATGTAATTCAGAGATAAGTTTTATTTTAGGAATAAAATTTTTAGAGGAATGATTTATAAGAGAGAATTAATTATACTTAATATGCAGAAGTGTAACGAATCAAAAATAGCGCATATTAACGATAAAAATTAAAAATAAACACATCAACAATAAACGTCGGATCAAATTAAAAAAGACACAGTAAATCGAGGCATCTTCGCATTATAATTTAACGAGTATGATGTGTTTTTGACAGCAAGAATACATTCGTGATTTCCGCGATTTATCTAAATACGAAACTGACGGAAATTTCAGAATTTATGAAACGAGAAGGCTTGAATTTTTCTGTCTTATTTATGTAAGAGTTTATCGACCTCTTCGTTCGATTGTTGGGCGCATTATTAGCGCGTATTTGATTAAAGATTTGAAAGGAAAGTTAGTACGATAATGTTCCCTTACTTCAAAAGGAATACAATTAAAAAAAACCGATTTTCATAGTATTATCATGAACGATTTAATAAACATTGCCCTATCAATTATTAAAAGTGAACTTAATTTTATAATCAAAATCGTGACCACAATTTAAAAGGCTAAAAAACCATCAAGGTTGTCGCACAGCTTAAAAAAGATGTTTTTTAAGAGTTATGAAATGAAAGTGATAAAAATGACATTTGGTCATGTTATTTTTTTGCTGATATTTGATTAGTTATTAATTTTCTATCAAATTGAAAAATAATTATTGTTTTTTCTGAAAAACTTTTTTTATTATTTTTGAAAACGGAGGATCATTATTTGCTTTAAAATGAAAAATTTTATTTATAATAATAAAACTCAGAACAATAAAGAGCAGTCACTAAAAGTGATGAAAATTAATAGAGAAACTTATAAATTAAGATTCCAATTTATGCTTGCAATCAGTATTGATATTATTTTGTTTGGTTAGAGGATCGAAAAAAAATGCATTATATTGAAACTAATTTTTAAATGTGGATAACATTCTTAAATATCAATTACTCTTAATTACTCTTAATTTTTGCATTTTGATGACAATTTTATACGTTAAATTAATTTAAAAACCACAGTGCAGCTGGAAAATTATCTTTTCGATCGGATTTGACCAGCGCGATAGGGCAATTGTGACCTCCCCGCGGCTATCAGCTGACAGAACTTTTTTAAGTCTCCGGGGCACGTCTAGAAAAACGGAGTTAATAGAAATTCATGAAAATTTTATTCGCAACTTGGAGGCGTCAGTCAAGCTGGGCGTTGTGCTGCATACCAATCAGCCACGCTCCCTCTCGCGTGCGCGGATATAAATTCGCACATGCGATTGGCCGGATACGACGCGTATTCCCGTACTTGTTCTCTGTGTAACAAAATCTGTCTGCAGGGCGGAAACAGTTATTTAGATATCATCGATTAAGAGTACTTTAAGGTTACTTTACAATCGAGATAATCTTAGTTATGTAAGAAAGAAAAGCTTCTGCAATCAGTTGAGATATATCTCGAAGTTCACAGCGATTCGTGAACTTTAATTTGTGTCGCTTATAAGTTATTTTTCCACATGCTAATCTCATTCCGAGATATCGTTTTTTCAATATCCCTTATTCCATAATATATATTTTTAAAAAGTCGATATTTTTTTCTATTGCAATGTCTGCCTCTCGACTCGACGTAAATTTTATCATGTCACATGGAAAGAAAGATTTTGTTAAAGTCTAAATTTTTAGATAGATCGATTTGAAAATAATTTTATTAGACCATCAAAATAACTAGAGATACCCCCCAGTTGATTATTAGAATATCAAAACTTTTACCATATTGTTTATTATGTTTGAGCGTTCTATTTATTATGAGCAATTATTAAAATGGTCCAACGGAAATATTTTTACAGCTGTATTTAGTTAAATTTTGGAATATCAGAAAAATCATTGTGTGGTCGAGAATTAGCGATATAGAACTTCTTTCTGTTCAAACTCGCGTGACATATTGACCTCAGCGCTCACTTTCCGATTGTTTAACGAATTAGTGATTTCAAAGTCACCCGTGGTACTCGGTGACTTCTTTACCTCGGACTCTATAGTGGCGCGTGTCCATTTCGCTGAAGCGGGAAACGTCAGGCGAGAGGAAATTAAAAAAAAAGATGGAAAAGAAGAAAAAAGGAAGAGAGAAAGTAAAGGGAACGGGAGAGAAAACGGACCGGGATTCGTGGGTCTGTCGGGCGGCAGGCTGCCTAATTGAAAGAGGTTTTCTGTGGGCGAGGGTAGACATCAGCGTGAACGAAGCGTTTCCAAGGAAACCCGGCGGCGGGCACTCGTGTGGAGAGGGCCTTCGGCACCAATGGGGCTGCGAGGGAAAGGCGCCGGCGCTCAGCATCGCTATACTATCGAGCGTTGCTATCAAAGGTTTCTTGACTTGCCATGGCGGATTCATCGCATGTTTTAAGGACGGCCGAGTTATCCTTTTTTGTTTTTATTTTCCCTTCCTTTTATCACTTCCGCTCTGCCCGCCGATTACATACCATGCCGATTATTTCGCAGTAATGAACTTGAATAGAAAAGATCTCAATGATGCGCAGCATCATCCCTTTACTGCAGCACGCGGCCACCTCATCTCACGTTCTGGGATACCTAAGTAACGGTGCGTTTCCCTTTAATTATTATATGAGTCTGCGTATGTTTAAAAATTCCAAAAGTATTCTGAGAGAAAAATATTCAATATTGTGATTATAATTGCACTAAAATATGGTTAATAGCTCCATTTTTATAATTATTACTACTACAGTTTATAATTATTTTGAGTGAACAACGAGTTATAACGACAAATAGTTTTCTTTTCGTTTGGAAATTAATATAAATGCATATTGTATAATAACATTGCGAAATATCCTTTAATTTTTCTTATTAATAAAGCAAACGTCATTTAATATTTGAAAATGTTTTAAAACTTAAAAATGAATAAAGTTTATACTTGTTTATACTTGTTTAATATTATGAACATTTCACTCGTTACATTTTAAAGTTTATACTTGTTTATACTATAAATATGTTTTATAATTATTAGAGGAAAGTCCCCTATTATAAGATAGACGTCTAATAGCGGCGTTTCTGCTAAACTAATAACACTATCTATTGGTTCCACCATGAATTTATTGCTCTTGGATTGAAAACTATTTAGTAGAAAATTCATTATTAGATCATATCTGTAGTTATTGTAAAACAAGATTTTAAAATGGATATCTTCAACTTTTATTAAGATGAGCCTTTAAATCTTGTTTATTATTTAATAAATAAATATTTGGCAATAAATTCTTCATGTAGTGATAGAGTAAGATTGTACTAATAGAAAAATATGGGATATGTTGAATATGAGAATTGTTTAATTACAGAACATAGATTTGATGATCGTAAAACCATAAGACGTGGAAATTGTAATATGAGATACTCAAGGTATTGTAATATGAAATAATAGACCATGCTCTTATGTCAGTGAAAATCGTTGCTAAAGTATAAATGTTATTGTACAATAATAAAAAAGGAATGAACGTTGAATGCCTATTTCTGCGATGTTTGATTCCAACTACCTGAAGACAAGTTCTGGGTATAATCTATCTACTTATTTTTTACGCATACTGAATGTGTTTGTTTGTATTTTAGAATTAATTTAACATTAAATAAAGTTTTTTAATTGTAATACTGATATACTTTGCATTTTACTATTACGATTCTATCACGATTTCTCGGAGCATCTTATATTAGAAACACAATTTTTTTGACTTTGCGATTTACTCACTTTTTATATTTCTTTAATTTAAAAAAAAAAAGGAATTTGAATTAAATTTTATATAACACTATCTCAAAACTTATTAAGTTTCCTTCAAAATGATCTATTATTTTTTTAAATTCTGCCTATGAACTTCTAGCATTTACCAAAAATGAACTCGATATCTCATATATAATAGGGGCCTTTCCTCTATTACTTATAATAATTATATTTATAGTTCTACCAAAAATATAGAATTGAAAATGATGGTAAATAAATTATGGTAAAGTTAAATTATGGTAATTGCAACTTTTTTTTTTCATGTATGTCAAATTACAAATTGTTTAGGGATTAAAATATCTCGAACTATTTTTTAGATATGTCTACTAATTAATACTGACTTCTGTGCGAGATCGTTTTGTAATAAATATAGTTCGCGAAAAATTAAACATCGAGTGATTCAAATCAGAAGAAATTCTCTACGAACGGATTCCGTCCGTTTTTATAATCCTACATTGTATGCGATATAAATTATGACACTCTACATCTTATTCATTGATATTGCAAGCGTAAACAGCTCTGTTATATAATCATTGCATTAATGGGTAGAAAATTGCTCGCTACAAATGTGTACATAATAACGTGGCAGTTCTCTCCTCCCTGTCCCTCTAATAACTGCGATAGTTATACAAGAATTGCTTCGCTCTTTCATTGATACTGCTTATCCAATCATTCTTTACACGTTTGCTTTCGTAAATTTTATTATAACAATTTTGTTAAATACATAGGCTTTCAAGCCTATGTATTTAACAAAATATATTTTTGACAAAGTATATTTTTGATATTGAATTTTTTTTTATTTAATTTATTCTTATTGACTAAGTTTCATTTGTTTATAGTATTATATAAACAAAAGCAAAGATGTATAAACTTTTTTTGTGTTTTAAAATATCCAAATATTAGATGACATTTGCTTTATTATTAAGAAAAATTGAAGCATATTTCGCAATGTTATTACACAAAATATGCGTTTATATTAATTTCCAAACGAAAAGAAAACTATTTGTCGTTATAACTCGTTGCACTCAAAATTCGATCGATACCACATGCGATAGAGATATTTCGAATGCAAACGGCACACACACACACATACACACACACACACACACATGCGCGCGCGTGCGCGCGCGCACACACACACCTACTGCTGGTAGAGCGAACGGTCGCACGGAGAGATTAATCAGTCACCATTTTTCCGATCGAGCACAATGCGGCGGAACAATGGGAAGCATCTCTGATTAGCAACAAAATACTTGGGCTGGCGTAATGAAATATTACGGTTCATCGATTTGTAATTTATTATCGCACGAAGAGAGGCGTAATTGCTGCTCCATCTCTAATTCCCGTTAATGAACAACTATTAAATTGCATGGGTAACGCATCGTGAGAACTGCTGTACAAACAACAATTACTTCGAAGTGGCATTATGCAGCTATTCGAAATTATGTGTAACATTTAATTAACGTCTTAATGCAATTATTGTTGCGTTGCGAACTCGTTAGCGCGACGATATGTATTGTCCTAAGACGCGTATCGGCGATACGCACATTCCCGCGATAGCACCGCGAGATTTGATGTATGTGTATAGAATATAGAATATAGCGAATTACCAGGGATTTGCGCGTTTGTCCGAAATAAAATAATTAAGAGCCGCCGACTTTAGCGCTGAAAAATGCACGGATTTTTGGTGAGTGTTCGCTCCGCTTAATTAGTCATAATGGACATAATGAATTTTACATTAGACCGAGTTTTATCATTTTCGAATAAAAAAGGGTAATTCACGTACTCTCACATCCTCCTGGCGCGTTACCCGATTTGTGAAGCGGTATCACTAAGCGCAACCAACTTCCTTCTTCGAAATAGTCTGCATCGAAATAGTCTTGTAATTCTTGCATTTGATGTGCGTGCGACAACTGTTTTTTAAAAGTGCGAAAAATAACTTATTAAAACCCTCTTGCGATTAATAATTTTTGTTGGGCAAGAATACAGGCAATACGATATTCTAGCAATGTATAAAGTAATGTATAAAGTAATAGAATGATAATGTGGATATTCTGTTTTTTTTAAGTAATTTTTATATTTTTAGTTAGTCCTCAATTCAAAATCGCAAACGATCATTTATGAATCCTTTGTTGTTACACTTTCATAGAGTTTCATGGTTATCACACAGATCATAAATTCGCCGATTAATGCTGCCATTTTAAAACTATCTGTCGATACGAATAAAAAAAATATATATTTTTTATAATATATTTATGAAATATACTTATGAAATATACTTATAGAATGTCTCTTATTAATGACAACACTACGAATCAAATAACAATATGTTGAAAAAATTCTTGAAGACGTACAAATACACATAAGAAAAGTGAATTATAAGATAAAAAAATCAAACTTGTTTATTTTTTAACTTTTTAGTTTAAATTTTAGGGTGGTATTTCTAAAATGTACAGGGTGCGTCACCAAAATCCGGACAAATTTCAATTTAAATTTTCTGCTATATTGTGCCTCCACCAGAGGTTGTTGTTGGCGTCTGAGAAAGTCTGATACTTCTAGTAAATCATATTCTCAAAATGGCCGCGATGTTAAAACCAAGTGCGGAGTATAATCGAAGAGCCGCGATCGAAGCCTTCGCCTGGGCGCTCAGCAACAGAAATAATTCTTTATTTATTTCGGTTCTTTGGATAGAGATCAACCGTTTATGATGTTGTGGCTTTAGAACAATCTAACGGAAAGTTCCAGTATGCCGAGGAAGAATCACTCGAAAGAATGCACCGCGAGGACCCCCGCAGTCATTGAAAGGACTCAAGCGCTGATTTCGGATGATTCAGGGCAATCGTTGCGAAAATTAGTATCGATTGTTGGTGTAGCGAGCCAATAATGCGTCAAATCGCCGAGGAGGATCTTCGAATGCAATACAAATCGTACACATTAAAGATACGAGATGCTCTCTGAGGCTGCCAGGACAATCCGAGTTGCTCGCCTCGGCTTCCATTCTGGCTTCCCAATAGCTCAGATTTAAGTTCCTTGGACTATTACGTATGGAGTGTAGTTGAAAGGGTCATAAACAAGTCTCGGCATCCCAATGTGACGTCACTAAGGACTGCTATTGAGGCAGCATTTGTCGGCATACGATAGCGCTACATTACAGCGTGTGTGCGAACGCTTCAGACCGAGACTAGAGGCCGTCATTCAACCTAATGGAGGATATATCAAATAATTGTGCTCTACAGGAATCCTCCAAGTGTTATGTAAAAGGATTTTTTGTAATATTTAATTTTTCATTAAAAACATTTGGTTTAAAGAAATTGTTCGATTTGTTCGGATTTTAGTGACGCACCTTGTAGTACTTTCAGATAAAAATATGTAACTAATGCGCGTTTAAAAAAAATTTTTTTTTCGACATGTGAAGAAGTATTACTTTCTCTTCAAACAGCTGCCACACACCGTGTGTACCGACACGTTTTTGAATAGTGTCTCAACTGACAAAGGAAATTTCAAATTTCTGATTGATATCACGTAAAATTCGATTACGGCATAAAATTATACGGTCCGAAATTCGGATTACATTTTAACCTGTAGTGACAATGAATGGTTAACTGTTAGATATCAAAAGAGCAATGGTAATCCAATCCCTCGAGTTAAGTAACATTTTGTTACTTTTAACTTCTATATATATGTCAAAATGTAAGTCAATCTATTTCTGTAGTTAGTTCCAAAATAAACAACGTTCATGTTAACGAATGCACTTAGTAAATAATAAACTAAATTTGAATCAAATTTGATACATTTTCTTAAATTAAATTGTTTAACTCTACTGTTTTAGTTAAAATAATGACGTATATTGAGTAGGAACAGCGGCGATCTATAGAGATAAAAATAACTTATTGGATATAATTTGACGTAATTTGACATTATATAAATTTATTTAACATTGCTCAATAAAAAATACACTTGAAATGATTAATGCCTGTTTTTACTAATGTAGATTAACTTTAATCTCGATTCAACTTATTCTTTACATTTTTTTCGTTATAAGAATTTAGAAAAAGATGAAGAGTAAATTAAACAGAGATTAAAATTAATTTACATTGGAAACAGTTTGCAAAGTGCGAAAAATTGTTTAAATAAAAACAGACACTATGATGAGACACTATCAATGTAATCTAAATGTTATGTAGTTTTTTCCTTCCAAATTTTCAAAATTTGGATTCTTCCAGCTTTTCCAGATTTGAATTCATCGATAGAAAATTCTGAATATATTAAGATATTATCGGATTTAGAAGTTTCTTTTTCTGATTACATTTTTCTAATATCTTTTAATAAAATTATTCACGAAAATTTGCACCAATTGAAAATCTATAAGCTCGCAGTTTAAGATATCAGTTTCCCATGATAGAGCCTTACTGTAATCGAAGCAAGAAAAAAGTATAAGATATTGATGGAAATCAACGAAAAGCTATTTTCTTTGCAGATCTCTCTTCTCATCCTCTCGCAATAATATTTAGAATATTATTTCTCAATGGAAGCGTCGTTTAATGATTATGTATTATTTCGCGCGGTGTTAAAATGCGAAATAATGTGGGTCTGCCGCAGGCTCCGTCGCTCTCGCAGTGGGAATTCACGATTGACGCACGGGGTCAACGGCTTTTTTTCATGCGATGTGCACGGTTTTAGAACGCGCGAGCGACATTATTCCTTACCGTCAATCATATCCCGAATATTAATTCGCTGTGCTCGATGCTCCAAATAAAGTCCAATCATTTGAGAGACCGCAATGAGAGAAAGAGAGAGAGAGAAAAGAAAAGAGAATTTGAGACGAAAAGCTTTTTTCAACCGGACATTTATTACTAAGCCGACAGTTTATTTCGGGCGGCGTATCGGTACTTTACGGTTTTAATTACCCGTATTTTAATCCGCCCAGGAGACATTTTCTGTTTCGAGAGAGCGGTGCTGAATAGAATGAGCTTTATTAGACTGCACATGGTCGATTTAAATTTAATCATAATGAAGAGGCGATTAAAATTGCAATCGTCCACGGAATAGAACCCATAGCGCCAGGTAGTTAACGTCTGCTAACAGGCATTTAACTTAACTGCCTCAGGTAACTGCTCGTTTCTAGGCTGAAGGGTCCTTTCGATTGCCACTGTCGGAAATTTTATGGGACACGACCTTTCGTCGATGAGCGCGAACTTTCGGGGCCGCAAAAAAGAACAACTACCTAGTCTCGCGCGTGATCGTTTCATGGATTACCGTAATCGTGTTACCACTGATCCGACAAACTTCTTTCGATTGTTTGAGTTCCGGAATCGCAATGTGAAATCATTAATGTGAAAATGGCTAGTATCTCTCGAAACATTTTTTCGATAATGCCGTTTTATTTATAAAAATCAAAATTAGGTGGAATAAAAATATTTTCGCGATTCTCCTATATGCCATATGAGAATACTGTAGCAAAACCTCATCTATCTCGAGTGTAGTATTGGATATTTATTGAATATATGATATTTGTTGAATTAATCAGTAATTAAAAAATGATCATATAAGAGCAATATGAATTTCACACTTGTT
Organism: Atta cephalotes; assembly: GCF_000143395.1. Lineage (NCBI taxonomy): Eukaryota > Metazoa > Arthropoda > Insecta > Hymenoptera > Formicidae > Atta > Atta cephalotes. The sequence goes on along the minus strand of NW_012130070.1, from coordinate 2,702,951 downwards.
TATATTAGATTATAATTAAGAGACAAATAATGTATTGCTATTGTACAACACTGATAAAATATACGGCATTGAAGGCAAATTAAGTGTTAGAGAATAAAGTAGTACAGTCACACACACCAAAGATAAGGCATCAACAAAACTATTGCTTTCAGGATTGCCTATCTGCAATTTAGCATATTTATTATCTGGAAAAACCTATTAGGAGAATTCCTTTTTACTCTTAAAAATCATAGATTGAAATTTTAGATGAAATTTTATTGATATTTAGAAAAATTTTTGGAATTTTAGATTTAAATTCTTTTAGATTTAGATTTAAATTGTTTTGTCTTACTTCCATTTCAATTTATCTCAAAGTGATATTAAGTAATTTGTTAATCTCTTACCTAGATTCTTGAACAAAAATATTTCAAAAATCTAGGAATTTTTTAGGAAATTTTTACAAGATTTAAGTGAATACAAGAAAATATTTACAATAAATATTTCCGCACACGTAGACACTGCGAGAAAAAATTTCTATATTTGTGATTACAATTATATGTTACTGCAATTGTGGTTTTACTGCTGCTATAATATTAATAATAATATTAATAATAATTATATGTATAATTTTCAATAAATATACATTAGCGATTGAAAATGACTATAATTATAGCTATTGATATTATTATTTTATATGATTGTCTCAAAAATAATTATAAAATATAATAATTAAAATCATTTTTATGCTGGTAATAATAACTGTAATTATAGTCACTTTTGGTTGCAAACTATGTATGTTTGTTAATAGAACTATACTACATATGGTTATTATTACTAATATTATTGTAGTAATAATCATAATTATTTATCATCACGATATGTAATTACAGTCACAAGTACCAAAAATGTTTTTCTCAATGCAATGCACGCACATGTGAGATTATAATTAATTTTGTATGAATAAGATTAGGTTATAATTAAGGAATAAATCAGGGGGATATGATAAATCACAGTAACTGTGAGACATAGTCTTTTGGAGAAGTCAATGGCTAAGCGCGTGACTTTTCTCGCCTCGATATATCGCGAGTTCCAGAAGTCACATATGCCACGAGAGAGATGGTAGCTCGTCCACGGTAGCGGGTGCCAGAGTATTGCTTTCAAAGTATCCCCCGGGAACCGGATGAATGGCGATGTCATTCGACCGTCCTTTGGGATAAGCAAGTGACTGCAGCGAGGATAAATGTAGTTCGTTATTGTCTTGCCCCGAGAAATGGGAAATGGTTTCGCGTTGCTCGTGTCGGAGAACTTACCGCGGCTTTTTCCAACTTAAAAGTGACGTTTCCATATTCGTGAGTTTTATAATTACGACAGATATTAATTTTTCAATCTAATTTTTATTATTATACAATTGCTGAATGACGATTAATTTATGATTATATACAAGTCAACGCGAAGTCTTCGTCTATTTATTGCATTTAAACGTTATGATTCAAAGGGAGAAGTTTCAATGAGTTGAATATCCCCGGAGTCGACAGCTCGCGACTGGAAAAGTGTTCCTTTGAAAATGTTAATTATTTATTAGGATGGACCGTCCTTGTCACATCGCGCTTGTCATTATCGATAAGCTTTTATGAACGAGAAATTACGAGCCGGGGAATATATCCGATTCGAGCAATATCGTCCCGCAAAGAGTCAATAATTCCGCCGGTCGACTGTGCGCAAAGGAAACGCGAGTCCGAGGACGTTTATTGCAAAATCAATACCTTTAACGCGAAGTTACGGTATCGCGCGTGCGGTATCGAAAGTCGAATATGATCGAGATGCGATATTGAGCTATAAAATTTCCGAGCGATAAATTATCGCCGGTTCACATTGCGGACGGATACACATTTGGCGTACGGCCGGACATGTGTACGCGGCAATCGAGTGTTTTACGACGATGCATCAAGTTACTATACTGCGAATCACTCTCGAGCATGAACGAGCGTTAAATCATCGTCACGTTGTCGCATGCACAGAGTTGGGCATCTTCTTCTAACATCTTTCATAAATAATCTTTAATCTTTCTTTCTTACTTCCATAGGGATTGCAGTAGATTGCACATCGCGTCGAAAATTCTCGCAATAGATTAAATAGACCATATTTTATGTACAGGATATAAAATAAATCTAAATAAATCTAAACAATAAGAAATAGAAATGGATCAATATATGACGAGTAAAGGAAAAGAATTTTATTCCATTGAAACGAATCTTGCAATTAGTATATATTGTAGATACTTAACTCTGCCATTCTATGCGGTTTATCACATATCTATCACAATATCATAGACATCTGCGATATAAAAATATTGCATAAAAATGAACATATTGTAACAATTTTTTTGTTTTTGTTTTTTTTTTCAATTGAAACGTCACATATTAAAAGATATAATGATAATAACTAACAAGCAAGTACATATCTTTATTATAATAAAAAGTTATAGCATTATAGCAAAATAAAAGAAATCTTGGATATGTCATATTAAGGCTGTAATTCACGCTCACAATGCTCTTTGAATTATTTCGTTTTTGTTATTTATCAAATGTTAAACAAGAACAAATGATGCTCATGAGTGTTATGAGCGTGAATCGGACCGCAGCCTAGAAATGGCATCGAAGGGTTAATAATAATTAAAATGAATTTATACAAAAATTTATAATTTTAATACAAATAAGAAAGAAGCTTTATTAAAATTGCTTTATTAAATTTGCCTTGTTTAAAATAAGTCTTTTGTATTTAAAATTTACACAGAAATATTATTAACTCTTCTATGCCACTTCTAGGCTGCGGTCCGATTCACGCTCATAACACTTATGAGCATCATTTGTTCTAATTATTAGATTTTTTTATTTTACGCAAAAAAAGTAATTGTATATTGATATCGTTAGAATGACAGTGTTACGAGAAAGTTGTTTGTATTACATGATCTTATTTCACGATACCTCTGTGTTTTTCGAAGTATCTCAAGGAAAGGTTTCGAAATGAAATGTAAAAATTTTGTTTGTTGTTTTTTTTTTCATTATTAGCATTTTAAAATTTTGAAACAATTTATGATAATATTTGTAAAAGTCGCAATGATATATCGATTCGCTTTTCCTTGTATGAAATGGAACTTCGGAAAGCGATGAAAAAGCGTAAAACGCGTGCGCGACTCTCGCTTCGCCACCGCCGCTTCGGCCCGCTTCTGCGTCGCGCTGCGAAGATCCAGCGCCTCTGCTATGCAGTGGTCTATGCATTTTAAGGGAGGGGTGATTTTTAATGCCGTATAAATATGCATAGGCCGCGATATTAGCTCTTACGTGTCGCCGCCCGAAAAATATCGCGTATAGGGTACGGCACGAAACGCGTTACACGCATACGGATGCGCGCGTATGTAACAAGGTCGGGGAGAAAAGCATCCCCGTGTAGACGTGCGAGGTAACAGGTCCGCGGAAGGGCATTAGGGTTCTCGATGGATAAATTGTGTCGCCGCGATGACCCGAGGGAGCATCATCTAACGCCCATTTTGTTATGACGTCTGCAATACTGAATAATTTCGAAGCGAAAATCTATAGGTTCATCCGATTAATGAAAGAATTGATTGTGAGGATTTTTAATGTGCATATGTACTTGAATTGTAAGAAATTGTAATTCTATGAGAATTAAAAAAATTAAATAATGGTATAGTTTAATATAGAAGAATTCACACTATCGAGAGTGTAATATACAATAAATATATTAATGAGAGTGTAATATATAATAAAATATATTAATAATAATAATAATATCATTTGTAATATTATAGGTACATTTTTCGTAAATGTATGGTGCCATATAAACTTTTGCGAGCAAGTTTATCCCAACAAGTAAATCCAGTTCCACGAGCAATTCGAGCTAATTTGACGACATGTATCGTAAGCCGACGATATTGCGCCCGTGAAATAATAATAAAGTATAAATGGATCAAGTTTATGGTCGAGATGCATGTGAGAGTACCGAGTATGCATTTTATCGTCGTGTTTCGCGTCAAACCCTTTATGAGATTATGTGCTCTAGAGAAAACTGCTTACGTTTCTCTTCTTGCCATGATAAATTTTTGGAATCTTCCATTAAACTTGCGCCATTTATTATTTCTCATATTTGTGCTAATGAAATAGTTATTTTCTCAGTAATAACATTCGAAATGTAAAACAGTACTGTTGTTTTTATAATTTTCGCATATTTAGAAAGTTTTGTATAAAGATAACACGGAGAGAAATAAATTTTAATTAATTTTTGTTTTTCAACAAGTAATGGATGTTTGTAAAATTTTTATACTGGAAAATATAATTTTCCAAAAATTCCATTACCCTTTAATTTCTAGAATTTCCATTTTGAATTCCTTATATAATAATGCAAATTTGTAATACATGTATATATTTATAATATATGTATAGCCGTATGAAATATATATTATAAAAAAATTCAAATATCTTTTACAATATGTGAAATGTAATGATATAAAGCTATGTTTATATTTAATTTTAAGTAAATTTAATTTTAAGTAAATTAAGATAATAAAGTTTATTAGCAATATTTAAGGTAAAAAATGACTCATTTATATAAAATTTTTAGTATCTATATATGATAATTCTTATACATTTTACTTTATAAAGTAAAAGAAAAAATAAATTATTTAAATTTGAAGAGATTTTCAAGTGTAAGGTCCTTCTCTCTAAATTCATTACAATGGAATTTCACTCTACAAAGAATGAAAATTAAGTCAATCTTGGAAAAGAGCGATTCAATTTTCAATCTTTAAGAGTGACACATTTTACTCTTTAGAGTGAGATTTACTCTAAAAGTTTTAAAAAGTTGATTTCTTAAAATTTGTAGATGATAGAACCTTTTTAAACAACTAAAAATACATAAGAATCATCATTAAGAAACAGAAATCTTATCACTAAATCGGTGTCATTAATGTGTTCGTATTGTTCGAAATAACAATGTGTAATATATTCATGTGCAATATTCATATTACATAGACGTGTCGTAATAATATATCAAAATAATCGATTTTTAATTCCACGTTAAAAGTCAGGTGATTCACTAATGGCACAGCGAAAATCTCTCTTCTGATGGCGCAATGCAACATGAAACAGTGGGCGGTCCGGGTAATGCGTCTTGCTACCCTCAGACTCCGTCTCCCGACCACCGTCATCAATCAGGGTCACATCCTGCAAACACAACTTATGTAGTATTTATTTTCATTAAATTTATCACCACCTGGTCCATCCAGCGCACGTTCTTTCGTTGACTCATGAAAACATGTTAATTATAAAAAGATTTCTCTTGAACTATAAATAAGGCTAAGGAATATAAAATAGAATAATTGCGATAAAGTGCATTGATGCTTTCATCAATAATATTGTGGAGATGAAATATTTAAATGTATAGAAAATGCAATAAAAATTTATTATTAGCGATCGGAAACAATTTCACAAAATTTATAATAATTTTAATTTATAAAAGCGCTTATAAAAAAATCTTAATGTTTTTTCTCTTATTAAAAGATCTTAATATTTTTTTATTTATCTTTTATCGATCTTATATTTCAAACATTTTTCTATCAAATTCTTTTTTTCTTCTTTTTGATCTATGCAAAAATAATAATGCAATCGATCATGCTTATTGAAAAAAATTGATACCAATGATAATTTAATTATAAAATTTACGCAATATATTAGATACCAAAATTCGCTTTGAATAATCTTCTTCGCTTAAATTTGATATTTAGTTAATTAAATATTTAATATGCGATAATGTAGATTTATCGAATTAAAGGCTATTACCTTGTTGTACAAAATATTAATTCGTTACAAAATATTAATCCTGTAAATCGACTATTTGAGACAGTGAATCAAGATTTCATCGCGAAAAGCTTCTCCCATCCCGAGCGGAATCACGAAAGAGAAACGTTATCTCGTTTCGTGGCGATTCGAAGCGTTTTTCCGCGAAGTGAGTCGAACTATTCTTCAATGGCGTGCTGAAAGCTACTTCTATATATCTTGTGGCCTCGGGCAGATCCCGCCGCTTGCCTTGATGGCAAGCTCAATTTATATCAGCGCCTGCTGAAACCCCCTTTACGAGGTCTCGCCACCTCTTCCCCACCCCCCTAAACCTCACCCTAACCTCAAACCACCCTTGCCTGGCCAATGCTCGCTTCTTGCCACCTTTCTTGCCTCCCCTTGAAGACTTCGAGGGTTTTTCCAGAGTTAAACTAAGCCATTCGCGATCGACGGAAAGAAATAGAAAAGGTCGCTTCTTGAAAATCGCGATCTTTACCATCTGCTATGATCTTTTGTCGTTGTGGAAATGTTTTTGGGAAGCATTATACTTTGATTTGATAAAACTATAGTCCCAGCTGAGGTGAATGAAATATTTTTAAATCCCGTTTTTTAATGAAATATATTTTATACACACACACACACACACACACACACACACACACACACACACACACACACACGTGTGTATATAGTTGTGAATTAATTATTATTTTAAAGATATTAAATAAAAATATAATTAATTACAGTCTCTTATGAGTAAAATTAAACACATCATTAACGGGATGATGATACAAATTTATTTTTATTATTTATTATTTATTATATTATTTATTTATATTATTGACAAAAATTTGTATCTTGTTTCTGTAAAATTTTGTAACTATTGGAAATCTACGATTTGATAATGTATTATCGTTATTGAAATATCGATTGTGAGTACTACCATTATATCACAAATACGCGTTCAACGATGGAAAATAAATCATTTAACGAACGGAATTACTTGATTCTGAAATTAATGAACAGCAAATTATAAATGTAAATAGTCTGTCATGTAAATTTTGCATAAGCCTCTCGTGTAAAAATGTCGGCGAGTAAATTTATGGCGATTTTTATCATGCAGAAGAGAAAATGTGCACTAAATATAAATAAGCGTATCACATTGTCTCTAAATACAGGTTTTAAAATATTAAGATATTTTTATTAATAGAATTTATAACTATAAGAATATATAGAACGTATTTTATATAAAATTTGTATTGATAAATTAACATAAATGACACAAATAAATAAAAATTGTAACTTAATAAGAGAAAAATCTTTCTTTAATAGAAAGGTAAATGATTTACCTTTTAAAGTTTTTATTATTAATTTATTTGATTTATTTTACTTTTAATTTATTTTCAAAATCACTAAGAAACTGTTTTTAGTTTATTATTTTAAACATTAAAAATTTATGAAGAGAATGCAGATTTTATGAAGAAAAATGTTTAGCTGTCATATGTTTTTGTGGCACTACTGAAATATATGTATGTCTGAATTTTTACCAAAACCGTATTTCGCAATACAACTCGTACAACTCGAAATCCGCCCGCGATCTCGAACAGTCGGATTACTAGAAGAGTCGATGTCGATTTTATGAAACTAGCAATGTCCGTATCCACCCTCATCCTGATCCCAGGTGTTTCCTGGGAACAGCTGCCATGGCGCACGCGCCCCCGCGCCAACGAAGCAGTGATTGATCAATTTTTAAAAAGCAATGTTCCTAATTGACCCGCCGCGCCGGTTCGCTCTTCGCCAGAGCGCTTATATCTTATGAAAAGGCATCAGTCAGAGCATCTTAGTCATCGAAAGGTGTGTTCAACTACAATTCATGCCAGTTGTTCCTTTTCGAATACCCTTCTCTGATTTACTCGCTCACAATAAAGCACCTATTGGTTATCGTTCATCAATCGAATATCATTCATTAATACATGTTTGATAAGACATTTAAATACATATAATAATATATATCGCTCATCTGCTACAACAATGCAAATAAAAAAATTAAGTTTTCTAGAAAATGAATTTGAATGTTTTTATTCATTAAAATGTTGCACTAAATTAACTTCAATTTTGATGCAATGTTGATGTATTAACTGATTGTAGAAGAATAAAAGTATGTAATTTTTAAGTATGTTTTTTCTTTTTCTTTTTATCTCTATTCTTTTCTGTAACTAAAAGAATCACAATTTTTAAGATGTGTTCATTATTGTAACAAATAAATATATTCCTTAGAATAAAATGTTTTAATATATTGATATGTTTGTGAAATATTGTCGAGATCGAAACTTTGATAAATTTTTTTGTAAAATCGTTCAGCTCAGTTATTTAACAGCAACAAAAATGGATCGTATGTAATAGCTAAATATTTTGTCTCCTTCTCTCTTTAAATGTTTAATGTTAAAGATAAAAACTGCAAGAAAAATTTCTTGATTAAAAATCAATGTTTATCTTTTTTTATTAAAATATTTTTACATAAAGAACAAACTATTTTATGCTGAAATAAATTTCCAATTATTTAATCAGGTCTTTTAATTATTGAAGATTACAGACTTTAAGAACAACAAAGAAATAAGTTCAAAAAGTTCTAATAAGTATAGATTCAAAAACGATTGCAAAGATCTATTGATCTTTGTTTACAAATTTCGAGCTGATTTCTAAGTAAATTTCTGAGGAGTAACTTAGTATGAGATTACACTTCGTCCAAAACAGTGAATTTATCAGATTTGATCGAAATTATGTCTGTTTATTCTAATTCCGATGTTTTATTATTTAAAAGACTAAGAAATATTTTAGTAATCATTCGTTTTCGGATCTATGTATATTAGAATTTTTGATATATCTTTTATTGTTCTTAAAATCTGTGTCTTTTTTGGAAACACCTTGTATATTACATAAAAGTCTACTAATGAAGCTCATAATAATATTTGTTGTCATATATAATAAAAAAAAATATTATATTTAAAACTAATATTTTTTTATATTGATTCATTTTGCATTATTTGTTATGCGGAATTATTATTTCGTGATATTTTAATACTTTAGAAGAATTAATAACTCATCATTCCTTAATAAACATACGAAATTATATTTGTGAAATTGATATTACATTTTGTGTGTGTATGTGTGTATGTGTG
>NW_012130070.1:2692432-2693694 GCF_000143395.1 Atta cephalotes | reverse complement strand
TTTTGTGTGTGTATGTGTGTATGTGTGTATGTGTGTATGTGTGTGTGTGTGTGTGTGTGTGTGTGTGTGTGTGTGTATTAATATTAAATTCTTTAATAATGCATCATGACATAATTAATATTTAAAAAACTAAAACTAAAAACGATTGCATTTCTGATAGAACTAAATTTTAAGCTTGATTAATGGCATTATGAAGTGAATTCAACATATCTTTATACTATTTCAATCACATTGATTAAGAGTTTTAGTATATAAAGCACTGGAGCTGTCGATTTCGTTCGAATTCCAAAAGGAATTGTTACGTATTTTAAAGCATGGACATTAGATTGATTACAATTATGAAGGTTAATGCATTCCATGTATTTTTAGCTGTCATTACTCTTCATCATTAAGAACGATTATTTCTGTTGACTCTATTATTCGAAATTTTATAGAACAAAATCTTTCTTTATATTTTCTATATATATGCATTCGATGTATCAAAATTGCTTTAATTATCTAACGATATTACTACGATATTAAACATGTAAATTTATTGTAAATGTAAATTCGAAATTTTGCGTGCTTGTATGCTATGATGTTTCCAATATCGTTCTCTAATGTGAATCTTTGGTTCAGCTATACGTACAAAGAATTCATCGGTTGCACGGCTTTTCGATATCGGACACGCTCATCGAAAGCACTCGTTCGTGCGTTGTTATTTCGTAACAGAAGTCATTAGCATCCGCCAGTGTTAATTAACGGAAGTTCTGCCATATGTGTATAGGCTTGATGCACCTGTGCGCGAGATAGAGGGTGTACGTGATAATGCGCGATTTGCACGTAGGTAGTCTCTCTGCTTTTTTCCTCTTCTGTGTGGACCATATCGGCGTATAACGGTGGATTATCCACGGGCTTTTAGTCGCGGTTTCATCGTAATTCTACCGTGAAATTGACGTGTCAGGAGACGATTCATCGACGCAAAGACGACGTGGTTCCGGAAAAGACTGGCTAAAAGCTTGCACATCATGTTGCTTTAAAATAAAATAATAATAGAGGTATATAATTGATAGATGAAAATTATATATTTTGTACAAATTAGAAAAATTGAAAACCTGAATTTTATAAAAATTGAACAATTTTGAAGCCATAGAAAATTTATTGTATCAAAAACATGAAAAATTGAAGATATCTTTAACATTTATATATATAATATCATTGATGTTTGTATTATTTGATGCTCTGTTAATATATAGATTGATTCTGTTAAAAAAATCTCACAC
>NW_012130070.1:2681177-2692412 GCF_000143395.1 Atta cephalotes | reverse complement strand
TTTACTATATATATATATATATATATATATATATATATATATATATCAAAATATAAATCTTATTTATTTATGTAATTATTAATTTCAAAGTAAACAATATCTATATTATATTATATAGGCATATGTATGCATATGTTGCATAGTAAATAATAAACTAAATTTGACCATACATTTCTTGAATTAAATTGTTTTAGTAAAATTAACGACATATAGAAGCAGTGGTGACTTATAGAAATGATTAAAAATAACTCGAATGAATATACATAATTTGACATTATGAATTTAACAGTGTTATTCTCATTGTATTTAAGAGATCTTAATGTTAAAAATCTTACAACATTTCAAAATTTTCGTATATGAAAAACTTTAGAATAGATATAGACTTTCTCAGTATATAATATAATATAATAACTTTAAAAAATATTTCTATTTGTATATAAAAATCTGAGAATTTTGCTAAAAAATTATATAATTGTGCATAAATTCTAAATTCACATAAAAATTCTAAAAAATTATATAAAGAATTCTAAGAAAAATGTTTATTAAAGGATGAAAAACAAAGCTCAAATCAGAGCATGAAAACACTTAAAAATAAGAAATTCTAATTGTCTTAGACATTTTGAATATAAATTGATAAATATGCTTTATTTGAATATCAAATATGTTTATATTTATATTCATACATTTAATCTATTTGATCTATTTATTTAGGAACAAAGATATACACACATTCTAATATATAAATAAAAAGATTTAATAGTAAATAAATCAAAATAAATTTAAAAAATATATTAAAACATTTTTTATTGTAAAATGAAGACATATTTTAAAATGTATAAAGAATTGAAAACTGTACTGCTAATATACTATGGCAATTAGTAAATGTAAGTTTTGAATTTTAATTACGCTTTGAATTAGTCTAATATTTATTTGTTAAATATTTGTGTCAGTAAAATTTTGTAAAATGATAATTTGAATAATATATAAATACGTATATTAGATAAATACGTTAAATTATATTGAATTTTATAATTATGCATAAATATCTAAATATTTAAAAATTTTACAAATTTTTTTGATCATCGCATATTTGCATCTGAAGTTACAAATGTGATATCAGCAAAGAGAAATGTGCATTCACATATGCGAAATCATAGACATATCCGCCTTTATAAGGATGTAGTGAATTTTATGGAGATGGAGGAGAGCATTCGATTCTACGCCATTGACTGATATATAGACGCTGATTCGGTCCCAATGCACTTAACACCACCCAGCTCTAATGCCATTCTCTCGTCACGAGCGTCCATCCTTGAGAGTCAAGAGACCCGCCAGCTGTTACGAGCCTTCGACAAATATCACGGAACGATAAACGTTAATTTAACCAAAAATGACATCATTGTTCGTATTCAATTAAAAATTAAGAGAGATAAGTCAGTATATAAGAAAGGATTAGAAATAAAGATAAATAGACTTTACATCGAATTATTTAAGATTATCAGTAATTACTAAATTTTACATAGTCGTTTATTACAATACTACAGAAGTTGTTATACGTGCATTATCGTAATCCGACAAAAATTTTTAAAATAGCAATCGCTTCACTGATGAAGACATCAACAGCTATGAAACTATAGAATATATGCAAAAAATTTAATAAATTGAAATGATAATGTCTTCAAGCGACAGCACATGATTAAACGAAATTAAAGATATTAATCATCTTGTCTTGAATCGATCCGAAATCTTGCGCTAGATATTAACGGATCTTTGAGTATAAGAATGCAACGCTTCGTTGCAATATCTGAGATATATATACTGGAGCGTGTAAATCCCATATATCCAATTAGATTCGTATAATCCTCGTATGTTAGCGCAGGGTGTACCTACCCCTCGTACCACCACCCCTCTCGGTCTTTGCTGTGTTACTCTTCTCTCTCTGTGTATGTGTGTGTGTCTCGCTGTTTGTGTGTGTGTGTGTGTGTGTGTGTGTTTGTGTGTATGTGTGTGGTATAGTATGTACGGGTGCGTATGGTGGCGCAAGCGCGCATCTCGCGCTCTAATGCTAAAGTACTAATTTATAGGCACATATGAGATGGCTATAGTGCGAGCTACCGAGCCAGAAAAGGGACTATAGTCTGCGGTGAAGGATAGAAGCGGGAGAGAGTGAGAGAGAGATTGGTGCAATAGTAGTAGTGGTGATGGTACCGTGGTACGTTGATACTGACGCAATGGTGGTGGTAGCGAGATAGGGCGAGGGTAGGTATATCGGAGAACACAGAGGCGGGCTTTGCATGCGATATCAATAAATCAAGTCCCCGGGACCCCGGCAGCTTAGGGGGCCACTACGTGGCCAGAATCAACAGCTCATAACGTCGGCTAATAGCTACCCGCGGTGGGGTCGAAGATATTGTCGTAACACCGAGGGACATCTTACCGTCGCAATGGTTGGATTTGGTTGCGTCCTGCTGAGAAAAAAAAATTTTATCGCGGGGGAGAGGGCGGGCAAAGAAATGGTCGGATATGCGATTTTCGATCACGTCAGAAACAAAAATATTGTGTAGAAAGAATAATAGTTAACTCAATAACTTTCTTATATACTCAATGAGACTTATTAAATTTTCTAATTAGTTTAAAAAAAATAAAGAGTATCGTTGATGAAAATATAAGAAATATTATTATATGAACGAATGTATTCAAAAAATAATTTGTTATTTGTTTTTAGAATAAGATATTTTTTAATTAATGTGCCATGGCACATTGATATACTACAAAAAGTCTCCAAATTTGCAGCAAAAATTAAAAAAAAAGAAGTAAAAAAATTTAGAAATAAATAAAAAAATGAGTAAGGCTAAAATAATAAATGTTTTAAAAATTGTGAAAATTGTCTAAATTATATTGTATTTACTATTGTATTTACTATTGTTTTAATCAAAACGATTGCAATAAAATTACTTTTAAAACGATAAAATAAAAAATGAAAATTTTAGAACTTTACTTTTTATTCCTGCATGTATAGCAATATTTGATGAAAGATCTATGCTAAGCGCTGAAGCTTATACACCTAATGATGTTCTGTTAGGTACATTGTTATATATTTTGTTATATATCAAGGGATCATAATGATAATCTAATCCCTTGAGTGAAATAATGTTTTGTTATTTTTAATTTCCAAGTCAAAACGTAAATTAATCTATTTCTATAGTTGATTGAAAAAAATATCTATATTAACGTATGCATTTAGTAAATAATAAACTAAATTTGTGTGTGAGTCAAATTTAATACATATCTTAAATTATTGGTTGTTTAATATTCCATTATTTTTGAGTTAAGTTAATATTGAGTAAGAGCAGTAATGACTTATAGAACGGTTAAAAATAACTTAAATTGGATATAATTTTAACATTATATGAATGGAATGATGTGTATCTTGAGAAATTTGACTCGTTATTTATTATGTCGCAAATTGAAAAAGATTGAAACGTTTCCACGTTATTTTAAAGTTTTAAGAATTGTTATACTTTTTTCAACGGATTGTTAATAACAAGTTCTTGTCTGTGTATGTCTATAGGTATGGTTTCAAAACCGACGAGCGAAGTGGAAGAAGCGTAAGAAGACAACCAACGTGTTCCGGTCCTCGGGATCGCTGCTACCGTCGCACGGCTTGCCTCCCTTCGGACCGATGACCTCCGACTTGTGCACCGGAATGTTTCATACTCCTGCGGACAGATGGGGAATGGGGACAGGTCAGATATGAATAGCTTTTATCACTAACCGTAATCAAGAAACACAAGATAAAAAAAAGAAAGAAAGAATTATCTATCTGCTTACGTTGGCCAGGACAGGAAACGCTCTTTCGATCGCCTGCATTATTACTCACAAGGACTTGATATTTATCACCGTGTATGTTTAAAAATGATTTATACCAGAATTTCCTGAAATGCTTTAAAAAACTGTTTTCTTCGACAGTTATTTCCGTAGCAGCTATCAATTTCGTATGTCACATCACTTAATAAAGTATCCATGATATTCCATAATGTATATAATATATATATATTGTAATGTCAGTAGATTGCTAACTATGTTAGTTAAATACTTTTTATATTTACACCATTTATTTTTCATAGTATTATTCTTTTTTCATTTTATTTGCTTTATTTTATAAATCCAAAATTATAAATAATGCATTAAATTAGTACCAAATGTATGGAGAAAAAATGTAATATTTTAGTTTGCTTGCATATTTTTCTGATTTCTCATTAACGTTCTAATTAGACATCTTAAATTGATCCGCTGTCTTACGAAATACTTACACAATATCTATTTTGATAATTCATAGAAGACTGACAATGAGAAGAGAAAAAGAAATTAAGTAAAGTCGATATTACACTTTTGCAATCATCTCTTTCATTTTTGCAAAAGCAAATAGTTTTGAAAGAGTGTGAATATTTAAATGTTGTATAAATGAATAATTATGTTCAAGCGTCAAGAAATTTTATTCTTTTATGTTAGTGATCAATGAAACCAATGAAATATTTTTCAAAATATTAACGATGTAAACGAAATTCGTAGTTACTTTACATAATTTAATGTATAATTCAATGAAACCGTCGACTTTAAACATTTCTCAAAATATTTAATGTCGTATTTGAAATTCGTAGTTATTTTTTAGTGGTAATTTAATGTACAATATATTTTAACCGTATTTAATCTAAACTTTTAGATTTTTAATTTACTTGGTTCACAAATGTTTTCATTTTATATACACATATATATAAATATATACATATATTACAAAATTAATATTATTTTAAAAGATAAAGTAACTCCAAGATTAGAACGCAAGTATAACAAAGAAATGCTGAAAGATGTAAGCACATTTCGTTCACGATTTAATCGAAGCATATTATCCACGTCTATGCAAATTGCACATGATTCGTCATGTCAGTTAAAGCGCGATATGATTAGCATCTCGTTCACGCATTAACAGGAGAAGAAGCAACATGAGAAGGAAACACCAATTCTCATAGACGAAGTCTCGACGATGCTTGCCTCCTAATTTAATTTTGCCCGTCCACTGGCTGAGACAGCTGAAATTACTTACTGCGTATTATCGGTGCTACGGTTGTTCACCGACGGTTGTACTGACAATGACACCGATAACTAACCGATTCTTTTCGTTTCTTTGCGAGCCCCTCGCGTCACGTAACCATGCATTAATTGTCCCTTGTGCTGATTATTTAATTGCGCTCCTCTGCTCCATAGGTCTTGGACAATTACAAAGCGGCATGACGATGAGTGGTTTTGGGCAGCTCGGTCAACAAAGCACGGGAAGTTTAGGTTCTAGCCTTAGTCTCGGCAACTCTGGACTGCCGATCAACAGTCCATCGCAATCCGTCTACCACACCAACTACGGACTCAATTCTATCAGTAAGTTACCGCGAGCATTAGCGAGAAGTACAGGAATTTATTATAGTAAATACCCGATGAAAACATGATTTGGCAAAATATACTTTCATCTATTATAATTATTGTAAAAAGAATTGATACTCTGCAGTTTAAAATGGGAATCAATCGTATTTTTACAAAAAAGTGATCACAAATTTTTCAGATTTTGTTTTATGCTTGGATTTTAAATTCATCAATTTTTATTAGGAAAAATGATACACGTTGAATTCAAAATAGATAAGAATTTTAAAAAATCAAAAAAATAATATAAATTAAAATAAAAATAGTTTTTAGAGGTATGTATAACATAACATTATAAAATTAATATTACTTTTGAAACTTGAAATATTCATTTTGTTATAATATTATGTTATACACATCTCAAAAATTATTTTTATTTTCCAATAAAACAAAATCTGAAAAATTTCGACTTGTGATCACTTTTTTGCAAAGATGCGATTGATTCCCATTCTAAACTGCAGTATCAATTCTTTTTACAATACAAATTACAATACAAATATTATTAAAGATATTAAAAAAATCAATGATAACTTTTAAGTAACATTTTACTGTTACCTTTAAATAACATTTTACTGTTATTAATTTCCATGCTTGCTTCCATGTCAAAAATGTAAATCAATCTATTTCTATAATTGAATTGCTCAGTTTTATAATTAATAACATCTATATAAATGTATATGCTTAGTAAATAATAAACTGAAGTGAGTTAAATTTAATATATTTTCTTAAATTATTAAACGTCATGTTTTAATAAAATTAACAACATATTGAGTAGAAATAGTAACGACCTATAAAAATAAACAAATTAAAAATAATTTAAATTGCAAGATATAACTTAACATTATGAATTTAACTGCCATAAATAATCAGTTTTAAAGTACTAATATCATAAAAATTAGTTTTAACATTTTTTCTTTCCTCTTTTCAGAACAATTTTATATTTTTTACTTGTGTCTACTTTTCTTGCGGAGGTATAATATGTCTTGTTTAAGAGACATTCTTAATATCAATTTGATCATTGTATCTCTATTGTGTTTTTCGCCGTTTACGGCCCTTTCAAAAGTAAATTTCAGAATAGAGAGATTGTTTAGACGTGAAAAGCATTTTACGATCACAGAGCGAACGTAACGTTTTGCAATGTTCCGACATTTTTCATCGTTGCTTATTCAAGTAGCGTGGATCGGTGCTGAGTTGGCGACACATGTGCGAATGCGAATAGGCACACCCAGGAGAATCTTAACGTTCCCGTCAACCCGACCGCTTATACGAGTGCTGATAATCGTCTTGCCAAACTTTTGGTACCGTGGTCCTCTAAAAGACGATGTGCAAACAGTGTCATGGAAGTCTCTTTGACGAAGTCGTTAAACGTTACGGTGCATTAAGGTTCGAAGGGGTTATGCGCCTGCACGTAAGGAATTTGAGACAGAAACATAAACCCCGTCCTCTCGTCTGTTTACGCAGGCAAACTTCAAGCCCGATCTCACACCTAGGTGCGAGATCTTTCGCTGTATATTTACCATAACATCTCGATGCAACCTGTCTTGGTTGAGTTACGCTTCACCTCACCCGGGGACCTTGTATCCTCAAAGATATTATACTCAAGGGGATAAATCGCGTGTGAAATTTCTTCTTTCACGGAAATTGCTATTCAGCGCATCTCGACTGTAACTTCCACAAGATTTCATATTATAGTGTGAAAACAAGATTTCATTCAAAACGCATGTGCCTTTTGTGAAGTACTTTTCATGATGTACTTTTCAATAATCTCCCTGGAATGAATTTTAATACTAATGAATTAAGATTCAAAGATTCTGAGACAGTAATTATTGTTATTACTTTGCGGTGTAATACTATTAAACATAGAATAAGATCTATGTTCGTTAAAGCGTTATTTATTGTCCAAATTCGGAATGTTTACGGAGGATTAAAGCGCAAATCAGAACTTTGAATGATAATCTGGCAATCTTTTTTAGATAAATCAGACTTTAGCGCTTAAATTGTATGGAATAATGAATTTGCGAGATATTGGTAATAAGAAAACTAATAATAAAAAAATCTCATCGCTGTGTCCCACGGAATATTTTTTTTTACTTTTTCACTTTTTTTGTTTTTTAACAAAAAAACCATATTTAAAGAAAGATGCTGTAAGTGAACGCTGTTTTCACAAAATGCATGTTAAATAGATTTATTCGTATTGGTATTTGTTATGTGATAATACAGATTATCAATCCTGAAAATGGATCTAATTAATTCGATTACGAATTCTGTTTACGAGCTTATCAAAATCTTTCAACAAATAGGAGGTCATTCATACGATAGGTAAAAGGCAAGATATTGAAATTGATATAAAATGTGCCAATTTTCCAACGGTAATTATGTTACTGAACTGAAATTCTTTTTTTAAAATATCGGATGTATTAATTGTATTGAATAACAAATCTTAAATAACTTTGTTTCTGAACGAATTATAAGTGTTTCTTGTAAAGTTTTATACATTGAAAAAGGATATGCTTATCAAAAATTTCATCACTCTTCAATTTTTAGAAACTCCACTTTGAATTTCTTATGTAATAACGCAAATTCGTAATTTAATTTACTATCTAATTTACTATTTAATATACTATCGCTCGTGTAATCTATTTTTTTAACACATTAAAAATATAGAAGAATTATCATTCAAGAAACAAAAAACTCGTAATTCATTATAATTTTTTGACATTAAATATTGCAAATAAATGTTATTATTTGAATATGTCATTTAAAATTGTATACAAACATAAACAATGAAAGGGAATCTATACTGTTACTTTGTAAAAAAATATTCAGATGTTGAGAAAAAGGAACCTTGTAACGCAATATTATTGGTTAATATATTTGATACAAAGATTATAGAATTTAACATCTTACTTTTCTAAAGTCCTTACGATAAAAATCCGGCGTAACATAATTTCGCAAGGTGCAGTCATACATTGATATATGCATATGCATACACGCATAACATTTGCATGATGCTAATTATCAAGCGTTATCACTCGAGAAGAAAAAAAAATTGACGTCCTATGAACACATTGGTGTGCGTACGAACGCGGCTTTAAAGTGAATCCGCAGTCTCAGCTATATGCTTTTATCCGGATAATACTTAGAGCAAATAGCTTTTAGACTAGAGCGTTATTTTTCGGTTACCAATGAATGATTAGCACCGCAATGTAAGCCAACAACGCGGCGTGGTGTGGTTCCTAGTTAATCAGAGAAATTTCATTTGACCTCTCTCTCTCTCTCTCTCTCTCTCTCTCTCTCTCACTCACTCACTCATTCACTTATTCACTCATTCACTCACTCACTCTCTCGTGGCGAACCATGCCAGACTGGCGCAAACAAATCTCGGTAATACGTAAATTATCGGGTTTCAAAACGCTCGATTTTCAACTCGCGCTATCGTGAATGGTGCACGAGTCACAACGCCCTTATTCGAGAATAAAAATCGGCTGATAACTCGTGCAACAGTTCAAATTTTAGTGAGATACGCACTCCGATGATCTCTGTATTTACTCTGAAAAATAGAAATACATGTGCCAAATTGCGTATGTATCGCACGTTTAGTTTCATTTGCCTTCGGCTCGGTCGTTCGTTTGGTGTATCCATAGAATCAAACTTCATTGATTGTGCGCGGTGAATCGCGGTGGACACCACTCTTCGGCAGCACGAATCTACTGCGCGCGTCAGCCGACAATAGTCATAAAATCATGTACATCGTCGCCATTAGATGTCCATTCTTCCGAATGGCTTTTCAAAAGCGGCCGCTGCCATAGTCCTCTGCAAATTTGTGTCCGACACAATACCGTCATAAAAAAAGCCCTTTTTTCCCGCCGTTGTCTTTTGAGCCCACCAGCGTAGCGCGCGAGGAGGCGGAAACGACTTTACGACGGCCAGTAGCGCACCCCACACGCTTTGTCAGTCTACTGTATTAATATCTTCTACAGCGGAGAAACGAAACGTTCGCTCTCCTGCACCTGTAATGCCGCATCTGTAAATTACCTCTTTTCTACCTGACTCTTTCGGGGATGTACTGCCTCGTCCGCGGTAATGGATTCGTGATTGACTGTATCATAATAAATATTTGTTCTTTGTTATTTACTATTTATAAAAAAATTATATTTATCGCTTAGCAATCATTACAAACTGTCAGGAAACATATATTTACAAAGTCACTAAAGATACACTGAGAAAAAAATGAATGCAATTACCATAATTTAACGTAATTATAGACACAGAAAAATACATTCTGTATAGTTATTCTCAAATACTAATTATTTGTTTCAAATATAATACTTCAAAAATTTATATCCGTAAATCTATCATATTATCTAAAATCTCCAAAAACTTAAAAATTTCAAATAGATGTCGATGAAGAACAATGAATCAAACGCATTAGTGTAACAATTTCGATTTATCTATTACAATTTTATATTTAGAGTCTCAAATATTTCAGTTTTCAAAAAAGTATCCATTAAGGACGATTCTGTGAAAATCAAAACTTTGGGACTTTAAATGATATTGTAATAGATGAATCAGAATTTGTATTACACTATAACATGTTTGAGTCATTGCCTTTTATTGATATTCTATCGTATAAATTTAGCACAAGCATCAAAATTTAAGATATTTCTAAATCTTATTAAGTTTAATACTTCAATTAAAGAGACAATTAAAAGGATCCTAAAGTCGTCTGTATTACTTAAACCATGTAATTTTTGTATAACGGTTACTTTTTTTCTCTCTTATTGGTTTAAAAATTCTTTTCCAAGATTAAAGTATACACATTAATACTGTGAGGTAGAGTCTATACTGAGAAAAATTTCGAAATTGAAATCTTCTTTACCATTTCTTAGTCCAATATGGCATTCCAGAGCTGTCACGTTGTGACAACATTTACTTCATATAAAAATTGTGTAATCTGCACTTACGAAATTATAGTCCACAAATTAATAGTTTGCACGAAGAAACATTATGAAGTTCTTAAAATTGGATTTAAACATCAATTAAAAGTAATTGTTATACGAAAATTTATGTATGTGCATGAATGAGATATTGATATGTAGTAATGATCAATGACAAATCGTCTGCGTGTAAGTGCTATTTTTAATATGACTAATTGTCTTTAGAATCCTCTTAAATTAAAATAAATTTGGATTTAAAACAATGAAGATAGATCAATATTAGAGTCAAAATCAGATAATAAATATAAAACTATTGTAAAATTTATACTATTTATAAGATTATAATAGTTTATTATAATTTTAAAAAGAGTACTAGTTTTCACGAAGACGAAATATTTTTTTGTAAGTTTCGATTTTCTTATTATATAAAGTTACTTCTTTGATAAAATTATAATATTTTTCAGAAGGAAAGAAATTCTTTGAGTAACATACATTGAGTACATAATATTTCTTTCTCTTTTCATTCTCCCTCTCTTCTCTCTCTCTCTCTCTCTCTTACTTTCTTTTAAAACTCGTAACATATTTTAAAGCTATTAAGAAAAAAAGAAACTTGTTGTTAAAGATAATCTTTATTTAAAAGGAAAAAAAGCGAACTGAGTCAATCATTTTTCTTAGCAATAGAAAGCTTTACTTCTCTATGTGAGTTTATAGTTATTTTTGAAGTCAACTATTTATTTTTAAATACAACTATACACACACACACACACACACACACACACACACACACACACACACACACACACACACACACACACACACACACACACAC
>NW_012130070.1:2669268-2681157 GCF_000143395.1 Atta cephalotes | reverse complement strand
ACACACACACACACACACACACACATATATTGGGTTGTCCAGAAAGTTCGTGCCAATTTTGAAGGAAAATTGAAACGCAAAAAATTTAAATTTTAATATACATTTATTAAATTATATAGATGTCATTCTGTTCTACAACCTTTCTCCATCTTTCAGGCAACTTGAAAATTCCGTCCTTCCAGAATCTCTTAGATTTTTTTAGCGAAAACTTTTCTAAGTGATTTTTTACCTCGACCAAAGAATTGAAGCTTTCTCCATTGAGGGAATTTTGTAATGATTGAAATAGGTGCAAATCAGAGGGCGTGAATATGGTGAATATGGTGGATAGGTAGAACATCCCAACCGAGCTCCAACAACTTTTGTCGAGTTATCAAAGACACATGAGACCGCGCATTGTTCTGATGAAACATGATGCCCTTCCGATTCGCTATTTCTGGACGTTTTTGTTCAATTGCTGTCTTCAATTCGTCTAATTGGGAACAATACTTCTCTGAATTTATCGTCTCATTGTTTGGTAAAAACTCATAATACAGGATCCTTTTCCAATCCCACCAGACACAGAGCATGACCTTCTTTGGATGAAGACCGGCTTTTAGGGTGGTTAAAAGTGATTCATTTCGCTTTATTTTTGTAAGTATTTTTCATCCCCCGTCATTACTTACTTCAAAAATGATGTCTCCTCGTTGCATTTATAGAGCGAGTCGCAAATGGAAATGCGATCCATCAGATTTTTCTCCGTTAAATCGTGGGGAACCCATACATCAAAACGTTTATGTAGCCAAGCTTCACAAAATGCTCGTGGATGGTGGATTTTGATATATTCAACATTTCTGCTAATTTACGTGTCATATAGCGTGGGTTATTTTCGATCAGTGTTTTAATCTGATCTTCATCTGTGGTGGAGGGCCTACCCGGGTGTTCTTGATCTTCAAGGTTGAAATCACCAGCTTTAAACCTAGCAAACTACTTTCGCACAGTTCTTTCAGCTACAGCACCTTCGTCAACAGCGCATATCTTGTTTGCCGTTTGTGTAGCATTTTTGCCTTTCCGGTAAAAGAAAAGCATTAAATGCCTAAAATGCACTTTGTTTTCTTTCATATTCAAAGGCATATAAAACTGACAAAAATTAACATATCGCAACCAAATTTTTTCCAAGTATGCCTGAAGTACCATCTTTTACGATATGTATGCATATCATTTGTTTTCAATCGTTTTGATATATTCAGACCTGTCTTTACGCCACCTACCAAAAATCGGCACGAACTCGGACAACCCAATATATATATATATATATATATACATATATATATATATATATATAATAAAATGTATTTAAAATTTTACATATAAATATTAAACATTACTTGTAAAAGATACTGCAAAAGAAATCTGATTGGATTAATTGTAATTCTGATTGGAAATGGACGAATCTCAGAATTTTCTTAAATTAAATTAAATTAAATTAAATTAAATCTATTAGTTAATCTTAAAATCTTAAGTTAAATCTATTACAATTCTAGTTGAGGTAACCAGAATTTCGATTAATATAATTTAATTCATCCATTTTCAACCAGATATTTTCTCAATTTGCAAAATTTGCTTTTGATGTGCTTGGAATTTCTTCATTGAATACAGAGAATGAATATCAAATACAAAAAAGTTTTGTCACAAAGTTTGGTGCCTATCAAATTATTAGTATAACATATGTAAACAAAAACTCAACAATAGTATTAATTATTATGAAACATACTAAATAAAAATTAATATTTAAAACGACTACATTTAGCTTTGATACAAACTTTAAGACGCTTCGGAAATACATCTATGATGACTGTGCATCCTTCCATGAATAAATTCTCCTAGGTAACCAATAGAGCAGTCTCCAGTTCACCACAATCGATGAAAATTTTATGGTGCAAAATATTTTTGATATTTAATAAGATGTTACTATAATACTCAGCAATTTATTTTTTTTCTAAATATATATACGTTACTACTCAAATAGCTAAAGCTTATTAATTGTTATTTTGATGTCAAAGTGGTGACAAATAACGTCAGCTTGCTGTATGTATTTAATAATGTGTATTTAATAAACTGTATTTAATAAACACAAAATTTTGTGGGTAAACTTTTTTGTAATCCTGTATAAGTTACATTATTGCTCTCATCTATATTATTCATTTGTTGGTCCATTTTCTATTTATTATTTATTTATAAATATAATTATTGTTATTAACATTAGCAGTAGCTATAAAAATGGAGTTCTTCATAATAATCATAATTTTTTACCATGCAATTACAGTTACACGTACCAAATACTTTTTTCTCAATATAGTTTTTAAACACTTGATAATTGAGAGTTACAAAGAAAATATTAATCCGATTCTCTTCTATTCAGGTGGTGTTCACGTATCAGCGTCCCGGGGTTCGCCACCAGTGGGTTCCTCGGTGGGTGGTCAAGCCGGGATGGGCTCAGGTTTGAACTGCGGTCAGGGTTCTCCGGGCACGACTTCCGGTACCGGTGGCAGCGGCAGCGGCGGTACTGGAGGTGGCGGCGTTTCCTGCGTGGCCGACGTGAGCACGAACGAAGGATCGGATTGGAGAGGCGCCCACAGCATCGCGGCGCTCAGGCGTCGCGCCTCGGACGCCTCGCAACAGTACAGTCCACAGCCGCCGCCGCCAGGACCACCTCAGTATACCCACGATATGGAGTACAGTCCTGTTTATCAAGGCGTCGTCTGAACCGTCTCTTTGACATTCGGTATCCACGGAGGAAAAACTGCCGGCCGGTAGAAGCTTACCATAATCCATGGAACGAGTACTCCTCTCTGTTCTGTCGACGGCAATCGCAAGATCGACTGCGTTTGATTCTGCAGAAGAGCAAGAGCGCAGAGCAAGCGCGATCGAAGAGATTTATCTAGTTGACTATCGTAAATTTAAAGGTTAAACAAATGTGGTGCGAGGTCAAGATCGACGATATTAGAACGATTCAAATTTGATGGAGGTCCAAAATCGTTTATCCCTTTGAATTTAAAGCCAATGAGCAATAGCAATTAATAATGACGAAATTAGAATGATAATTTCGGATGTTTAGCGAAGCGGTAATGATTCGGTGATTACAAAAATTTAACGCAGCGCGCAGTATTTCTATCATTTTTTTACGTAAACTTTATTTAAAAAAAAACAAATATCAGTTGCTTTATCTCCAAAAGAAACAAATATCAATTATATGGAGAATCCACGAAAGGAGTACTCTTCTATAAATTAGCGCTGAGGGTAAAATCAGGGTAGAGGATCGAAATTGCTGGCATTATCGACAGGGACAATTTGCGCAATATAGATTCTCATTATCATAGCCTTCCCAGGACCATTGTGACACATAACGTAGATTACAGTTTCTGCAAATGTGTCCTACTGATGCTAATACCGGGCCAACCATCGACTTGACGCCATAACTGTAAAGAAGAATTGATGTATATGACGGAGTTGTAGCAATTAAAATTGCACGTTCAAGATTTCCTAATAGGGAATTAACGGGTAAATATTTCCAACATGTAGTGTCTAGTCAAATAGCAACGTCTTAAATAGCAACAGGCGTAAGCGTTATATGATATTTTGCGGAGAAAATTGAATCATTGGCATAAACTATTTTTTAGCTTCGTAAATCATTGATATTAGTGAGATTTTCTATTCAAACAATTCGCGAAAAGCTAATAAGTTTTATTTCTAAATAAATTTTCAACGTTACACAGCGGTCGATAAAGAATTATTCGATAAAACGAAAATGGATTTTGCTCAGTATCGTTAAAAATTTATCCTAATCATGACAGCTCTAAATATTTAATAACAGTAATAACTGATATTTTTTGTAGGACCAATTTCATTGTAAAATCCAAGCATTTTGATTACTATATATCCGCTGTAATTATTATGAGTCCAAGTATTTCCGAATATCAATGATTAAAATATGATCCGTCATAGTATTGCAGCTTTTTACGAGCGATGAAACACTTTGTCCTAGTAATTACAAAGAGCTGTCGATAAAGGAAGGAACGAATTGTGATTTGTGCAGATTAATGAATTTTGTGACGTGAAGTTTTAAAAGAAGAAAATTACCGTAAACTAATACAACTACTAATACTCCGCAAACTCTTGGGTTGGCGCTGTGCGCTGGTAAAAGGAATCGGGTGGCTTTCACGAATATATTAATATAATTACGTCCAAGTCGGACATTCGATTGGCTCCATGTATCTGTAATTTATCTTCTTCCGAATGAAATCGCTGAAGTAATTTAATTCGATTATCATACTGCGCGAGGGCAGGGATTTGTCGCGGCTATAATGCAGTCGTTAAACTCTGGTCGTTTTGCCCTCGTTAGAAGCATTTCGAGTGTCTGCGCTCGCGCTAAAGAAATGTCGATGAGATTAAGGCCTCGCTAATTGTAAATTATTTAACTGCATTTCCGATGAGTGTGACAAACTGATTAGGGCGTGGGTTTCCGTCACGTAATTCTTATTTACACTTATTTCTTCTCCCACGAGAATTGCACTTCCTACACGATGAAACGCAGGGAAAAAATGCACATTGTATTTTCGAGTCATGGAGGTCAATGCGGAAGACATGGCGAGGTGCAATGAGATGTATACGACAAGTTATCTTAGTATTACGTATATACGACATTGTGTAAATATAGTAAAAATATTGACGTGATAGGGTATATTATTATTGTATCAATACTGCAATTACCATTGCTCGCAACTGCGACGGAGCTATCGATCGCTCTTATTTGTAGGCCGTTTGACCTGCAACGCGTCGTAATTATTTCTGAGACTGTGCATGCAGAGGTTTGTAGTTTTCCTGTTTCGAAAACGGTATTTTTAAAAATGAAATAAAATTTTGGTGTTTACATTCGAATGACAGAGTTTTCCGAAAAACGTTTTTCTAAGTTTCTAAGAGTCGCGATAGGATCCTTGCATCACGTATTTGTGCTTGCATACAAACAGTCGAGAAAGAATGTCTGTTTGGAAAAATAATTTTTTATCCTTTGTATGACGGGAGAAATGGGAATTGCTCTTAAAATGATCTTAAACTTAAACGATGAAACTTTTTATCGCGTTAATAACGATTGAAAACTCATGTTGTAAAATTTACTCACATTTTACGGTTACAAAATTACATAATAACAATTTATTCCGAATTTTTTATACTAAAATAATGAGAATAAAGCGACTCAATGATTCTGTTGCGAAATAAAAAGCTATATTAATACGCGCAACGTAAAGCTAATCTTTCTTGTGTCGACTTTACGTTTCGTACACGATCTTCGTCGTGCAGAGACGTCGTTTGTCGTAAGAAATACAATAAAATAATTTCCTTTTACGGACATATGTTGAACGATTTTCTTTTGCTTCTTTTAATAAATTCAAAACGGTAGGGCACATAATTCGTCGCGTTTCTGATGGTAAACGTTCTGATGATGAATGCAGATTAGCATTACGTTCGTGTATTACTTTCTTGAAGAAATTTATGGCGCACTATAAGTATATGTATACATTGTTCCGTTGTTGTCATCGAAACGTAAGTTTTGTAAATAAAGTATACGTCTAATAACAATAACAACAATAATAATAATAACAATAATTATAGTAATAATGATTATTATACAACGATAATAATAATAATAATAATAATAATAATAATAATATTAATAATAACAATAATAATGTAATAAGTATAACGTCATCATTACGATCGAACATGAGTATACATGGACATTGTGATATATTTCGGGATGGCCGTTAATTTTTTCTGACGGTGACATTGGTCCGCGCAGGATATTTCAAAGCGGCACCGGTGGTAGATTGCGAGCACGGCTACGAAAAGTCGACTATTCTAGTTACGAATTTACGGTAGACCTAGGTAAACCTAAACGATAAATATGGAGTAACAGATAGGCAATTGTCGATGTATCACTACGAACGTATACGATTTTTAATGTACAAAAATACGGGCGCGCGTTGAAAGCGTCCCTTCTCGATTTCGTCCTGTCGTCGACGTGGGACGGAAGCAAGACCTTAATGATGTTCGTCAGAGTGTTTGTGGTTCCTTATTTTCAAATGCTTCGTGCAATACCTCGTCGTCGAGCATGCATTTTTTTAGAGCATAAAAGGAGAACTATTATTCTATTCGGTCATCTTCATCTCTTGTTGCATGATTAAATTGACATATTGCTAATACTTTATCTGATCTTTGTATGAATCGACAATTATTTAATATTCGACTTATTTTATCATTCTTACGTAGAAATCTTTGGGGCGAAAGATAAAAATTTGGAACGTCATAGTATATTTGATTTTCTTTCATAAAAATGTGAAATGTATGATGGTGATGTAATTTATCTACGCGTTTGTATAAAATATATGTAAAATTTAAAATCAAATATATATAATGCGAGAATATATCTTATGGAATAACAAGCATTTCAACTGTATGGGTTAAAAACTGAATATTTTAATTCGTTAATTCTCCGTTAGCAATACGCCAATTTATCTGCATGCAGCCATCTGAAATGTTCCTTCCCGTTCTTAACTCGGTTCCAAATGATACGAGAACTCTGATCGGTGTCCTTGGTGATAATGATCCTCTTAAGCGAAGAACAATTCCTGTATTTATTTAATTTATCATGCGTGTGTAGATAGACTTCAGTCTGAGTGGAGGTTGACGTCCTTTTGATTTGTGGCAGGACGTCACTCTTTACAGGTGATTTGTAACATATATGGCCTCTGCTGATCGTACGTTTAGATATTTCGCG
Organism: Atta cephalotes; assembly: GCF_000143395.1. Lineage (NCBI taxonomy): Eukaryota > Metazoa > Arthropoda > Insecta > Hymenoptera > Formicidae > Atta > Atta cephalotes. The sequence goes on along the minus strand of NW_012130070.1, from coordinate 2,674,346 downwards.
CAAAAGTTAATTCGAATCGTACTGTCCGCAGACGTCGCCCGATTCTTCAGATTCATGTGAATCGGAAAAGAATCGACTGACTTTATTGCATCTCTATCACAAGTCATTATCAAGTCGATGACCTTAGCAGTAAATAGACAGAAATTTAATTTTCATCGTTGTATAGTTGTGTATAGAGGTCAACTAAGTGTGTAAAAAATAAATCATTATCAAAATATCGAAAGGTTTCGTCTCCTGTCCATTACTAATCATCCACATCCTATCTCATTCGATAAAAGAATCTTGATTTGGATTAAGTTTGATCCGTCACAAAATAAATCTTCATCTTTTTGTTAAAATTTTTTACAATATAATAATACATTTAATTATATTATTTGAAAATATAGATTTTTATATTTATAGATCGTATATACTCTTACATTGTATAGGGGATGTTGCATTATTCTAAAAGGAAATCTGTATTAATAATTAAGATTGTATTACAATACTAACCTAAATTAGCATTCATTACAAAATAAAAAATGGACTATATAGCTTATTTATGAGTTGTATAATAAATAATGCTATAACGTGGCGTTAAACCAATAAGTTATCGAAAAATAAATAAACTTGATTTTATGAAGTAACATGTAGTACATACATATTTTGTAGACAATTTTACAGACAGACATTCTTAATTTAATAATTATTTTAAATATGTTAGCAATACATATATACAGTATACATAGAGAGATATATGATAGTAAGAAAAAGAAAGAGGTAGAAAATAATTTTTTGTAATATGGGTTTTTTTACGAGTAGATCGAGCAAATATTAACATTCAAATAATAAATACAATAATGATACGTTTTTTATTTGCTCCAATAAAAAAAAATTGACAACATCACACGGTGTTCCCAAGCGGTCACCCATCCAAGTACTAACCGTGCTCAACGTTACTTGACTTCAGTGATCAGACGAGAATTGGTACTTTAAACGTGATTTGAACGTTGTCCCTATTTGTTTCAATATAATATAATCATACTATAAAGGAAATTAAAAGTGAATGTTAAAAACAATCAGTTTTGGCTCAAAAAGATTTAAATAAAAGGAATAGACCTTTTTTTGTAAATTTTAATCTGGATACGATAAATCTATTTAAAAATTCGTGGAATTTAATACATCTTAAAAGTTGAGGAAAAATATGGTGTATTTATAAAAATTTGGATAATGTTTAGAGCTTCCCCAAAATGTATTTGTACGTTTTTTTCGGGAAGCGAAGAAAGTGTGTTTTGTAGTAACAAACGGAATTCGGAATCCTGTCGGAAAACGCACGCAAAATATTTCATCATTTTTTATTAAAGTCCGATCGAAACCATACTTTGACCTTCGACAGAAACCGAAAACGAATATTCGTTGTCACTCAATTTCGGTTGAAAACGAAACCAAAACCGAAACTACATAAGTCTTACTAAAAAAAAGAGAGAGAGAAACCAACAAATTTTTCGGCCGGAGTCGAAATCGACATTTTTGGATTAATTTTTGGATTAATTTTACAGAGACTGTATGATTTTCAGAAATTATGACAAATTTATGTACTCTTTAAAAAAACAAGATTTTTATTAAAATATCTAACTAAAATAATATAATAATATTGCATTTTTAACTTTTAAAGAAATCAAATCACTATTAGGATTACATCAAAGTTTGTACTCAAATTGTATCTTAAGCTTAATCAACAAATAATTAAAATCGAATAATAGTTTCGTTTTGAACGCTCATCGACGCGTTGCAACTTGCACAGTTTCGATTTACTCATCGAAATTTTCTCTTAATTTCGACCGAAATTAAATCAAAATCCTGTTTTTTATCAAAACTGATCTAAATCGAAACCGAAACCGAAATTTCGGTCGAATTCTACTTTTTATTCTTTCACTCTCTATTAACATTTTGTAAATCGTATCTATATATTTATTGTAAAGCTTATGTGTGTAAGTCGAGATGATTATTTAACAAAATAGCGATATGTATGACATATTACATGTATTTTATGTAAGTATTAGTTCTATACATTCTCCGAATTTCTATAAATACACTTGCAATTTTTAAGGTGTTCTTTAAATCTCATGAACTTTTTAATAGATTTCTTGTATCCAAAAGTTACAAAAAATATTATTCCTTTTACTTACACCTTTTTTTGTCAAAATCTACCGTTTTTTAACATCCTTTTTTACGTAACATAAATTAATGGATAATTTGGATATGTTGTCTCACGCATATGTGCATTTTATTTACTATAATCTTGGACATCAGGTAAAACAATGATAGATATATACATAATGGAATATTTTTATATATTTTTGAGATGTATTATAAAAGAATACATTAAAATAATTTTTGTTAAACAAAAACTTTAAACAAAACTTTAAAAAAAATTTGTACTTTTAACATTAGTTATGATATTTAAATTTTTGTTAACTAAGTTTGATATAATTTTTAACTTTCTGATTTAAATTCGGCATCGTTGAATTATTATCATTGTGAATTTAGTAAAAATGTATTTATAAAAATTTTTTTTAAGAAATATATTAGGAGCATATCAAAAATCAATTTTTGAACGCTATGGTTACTTGATATTAATTGATATTAATAAATAAATTAAAATCGTTTTTATGAGTCAACGAGCGATAGCTAAAACGTGTTAGAGGTCATGGCAACATATATCATCGGAGAGGCCTCCCCTAACATATGTATATGAATATTTACCCAAATATTTTATTAATAAAATTATTAAATAGAAAGTAAATTTTAGAAATAGAAATTTAATTAATTAATAAAAAATAGGAATCTGTAATTATATAATTCGTAATTTCTAATCGTAATTATAACAAATCATATAAAATATTCTTTGCTTTTTTCTTTATATTGCCTTATTAGAGCAAAAAAGTCAGTAACATATTTTTGAATTAGCGTAATTTCATATGTATTAATATTTCAAAATTAATTATTAATTTAAATAACAAATTTTATTTTCAAAGTGTAATTTTACTATATTTGATGTATTGCAAATAATTAATAAATTTAAAATTAATTGTTCCTAATATAATTGTGATTAAATATTTACTTTTATTAATTGTAGAATCATAAAATGATTAAGTAATTATTAATTTGAACAGAATACTTTCAAATACCTGCTATTTCCCCTTATTTCCTGCTTGTAAAACTCCGCGAATGGTAAAATGCATTGTGACATTAATCTGATATATCCATCTATTTTGTCAAAGTTCTAGATTCTAATTATATACTCAAGATAAATAATGTAAGATAAAGCATACCATTTCTATATTTGAGTATTATGTATAAACAGAGACAAATGCAAATAAAGTTAATAATAATATTATTAAAATCAATATTAATTTGTGACTGATATATAAGTCTTATTATAATAAATGCTAAAAATTATTTTCTTAAGCCTTGGTTAAACCTTCTTACATAGTTTTTTAAAATACGAAAGATATAGATATTATGATGATCATCGAAGATTTAGAGTTATTAAGATTAGAGTCATTAAAAATGTTGGTATTTCATTAAATATAACCTATAATCATTAAAAATATTAGCTGCTTAAAATTTTAGTAAGAATATGTCACAATATTTATATGGGCATTACTTCAGATATTTTGAATAAATTTTAGATTTAAATGTTTTTGCGCGTATACATGTCGCAAACTGTGCAAATTGAAGAGTTGAGGCACATTATTATAAACCTTAATTACATGAAGTTTTACAAATATCTTTAAAAGTAAAAATAAGATCAATAAATGTGCTTTTTTTATTATTTCCATGTTAATTTCCATACTTGTAAAACTTCATGTAACCGAAGTTCATAATAATGTGCCTCAAATCTTCAATTTGCACAGTTTGCGGCAATCAATAAGTCTATCGTTTCCAACTTATTTATTTGTCATGTGAAATCTGAGTTAAAGCGATCTGAATTATGATATGAATAATTTTGTTAATTGATTTGTTTTTTCTCTTTTAACAGAAAGGATCTGTGAAAGTTAATTGAATCATCTCAAAGTAAAAGTAAGCGAGAATATAGCTTTATATTTTTGGAAGGCAAGAGCAAATGAATATACATACACATATATATTAAGCGCTAATAAAGACAAATCTAGTTTTTTTCGTTTCTAACAAATCCTAAAAATTGTATGCAGTTATTTCTGATAACGACTAGTTGTTTCTGACTAGATTGTGACAACTCACTCGGAAACATAAAGTTAGTTTAAATCAGTGATCGAGCAAGAAAATGTGACTATAGCTTACTTGCAAAATAATTCTAGCCCCATTAACATTATTATTTTATTCGTTACCTGAGAAACTAAGCTGTATAAGTAGTTCTCCAAATATTTCGCACGGTTTTATACGGATTTCAATTATGTAATTCGGTATTACGTAATGTTTTTCAATTATTATATATAAATTTCTTACATGAACAATCAATAAATGTGAAATTATTCAATAAAATTTTTAATTAAAGTTTTCCTCAGTCAAATAATGTGTATTGAAATAAATTCTCCATTTCCAAATCAGGAATAAAACATTTAACTTAATAAATAAACATTTAATAAATATAATTATTACACTAGAAACATCAAACTTTCTAATTCTAAAAAGATTAAGCAAATAAATTACTATAAAAATAAAAAAGTAATGAGAAAACTAAATTACTTATTTCATTAATATAATATATATAAGCACAGATGTCCAAGGAACGTTTCTAAAAAACATCCTGAGAATGTCCTAACATTCTGAGAACGTTTGCAGAAACATTTCTGGGATAAAGTGTGCTATATGAGTAAAGAATAAAAAATCGCAACATTTCAAAATCTTGTCTCTGATAAAAGAAATATAATATTAATCGACAAAATAAAAACGATCAATAATGTCTAATATTCTATCTATAATAATAAATAATTGATATCTTTAGTGTTAATATGATGTTTTATATGATGGCCACAATTGAAAGACTTATATTAATTATATTGAAAACATATAGTGATATAGATATATATATATATATATATATATATATATAT
>NW_012130070.1:2665946-2669248 GCF_000143395.1 Atta cephalotes | reverse complement strand
ACTAAGTCCCTCTTACAGTAGAATATATTGAAAAGACAAATGGTAATGTCAAAGCTATATATCCGGTAGTCGGCAAGGTGACGTCATCTCGCGCATACTGTCGGTCGAGTTCGTGTGTCAGCCGGACAGCGCACTCAACAGCGCGAATATTCAAGAACTAAATGAATGGACGCGCAGTCGGGTGCAGTTCATATCTGCGAGATCGCGATGTGATCATGACGTTACTCGAGGATGTCTTTAAATCACCCTCGCAAGACTGTTCTCAGGACGCTCATCTTCTGAAGTTTCTGGCTCTGTGTTCAATTTGCTGAAATCGCGCGGGTTTGGCCGTTTCTCCAGGAACTTGAAACTTCTACCGCGGCGATTCTCCAGCAGGCTCGTCAGCTTAAAATTTTCTCGCCTCTCGGCCTCCCAACTCATCCTCTTGCGTGCCGTGAGATATCGTAGATATCCTATGTAATTGAAACGTAAAATACATTCGATTAATTAGGGTGTTTAATTAATTAGGCTAAAAATGATAATAATTTCAAGGCTTGTTAAAAATGGCAGCAATAACCTGAAAATCTGGTTGAGCGAACATTAGTAAGGTTCGCTAATATAAAGAACAGTACAATACATTAAATAGATAATATGTAAAAAAATTAATTTTTTTAATAAATTAAAAATATAATATATATCCTTAATATTTACAACCCAGCAAACGAAAATGGATTGAAATAGATTGGAAATTTTCAATCCGAATACGTATTTAAGTCCATAAAAATAGATTGGATTCCACATAAAAAATTTTTATACATGTAAAAGTTTAAATAAATTAAAATAGTAATACATATATAAAATTCTATAGTTATTATTTTAAAACTTTTATACAAAAAAATTATGCTAGCTGTATAATAAAGGAAATATATTAATATAAAATATACATAAAAGCGATTAATTTATTAATTAAAAATAAAGAATTTACATATGTAACATTTATTGTAACACATATTTACATAGTTTTTTAATGTCTCTTTTAAGTATTAAATGAAGTAGATTTGATATATTTTTATAATACTTTTTTTTAACTCAGTTGAATTTAAAACGAAAAATTTCTTATTCATAATTCTGAATAAAATAGCATTTACGATACATTTTTAAATGAAACAATGGATTTTCTACTCACAATTTTGAATAGTATTCATGGCCCATTTTAAGAAAATGGGCTATTAAAAAATAAACTTTTTTTATTCAATTGGATTAAAAACTGCATTTCCTATACAAAATTTTTAATTTAGTATTCACGATGCACACAAAATATTTTTATTTATTATTAGGTTAAAAAGCATAGAAATATACTCTATGCCATTTCTATAAATGGATAAAAATGCATTCAAGATTGAATGATGAGAAGGAATAGACATTTGTTTTATGTAATTACTATAAATGAATAAAAATGCATTCAGGATTGAAAAGGATTCATTTTAACATTCATGAATCCGAATGAATATTTCTGAAAATTTAAATTCATTTCAATCTATTTCAATTTCGTTTCGTTCGCTAGAAATTTAATCATTGCAAGCAAACACAAATTACACGCATACTATAATAAAAAAAGCGTAATATAAAATTAATTCGATAATTATCCTTACTTTACTAGGTACAATTTGATACCTCTTCAATGCTAACAGGAGTACTAGAATTTGATCGTTTTTTTTCACCTATTCAAAATGATTAAAAAAATTTTTATAAATTCATCAACATACTTTCAACTTTCTAGAATAAATATTGACATTTCATTTTGGAAAATGTAATATAATTTATAATTACCAAAAGACGCAAAGAAACTTGAACGAACAGGAATCGCTCGGTAACTAATGAAGGGGATAACCCCCTTAAACCCGATTTCACAATATGTGGTTACCTAAACATTAAAGGTAACCAAGAAATTCATGAATAAATTACATTGATGAATCTGTTGGTAACCTTTAATCTTTAGGTAACCAAATATTGTGAAAACGGACCTTAGAAAGGTAAAAGTTAAAATTACCTCGTTTTAAATGTCCGATATCTATTATTCTTAATATTAATTGGAGCGAGAATAACTTATAAATTATATTTGCAATTTTAATTTCCTTTTGCTTTTTAAATCAGTTCATAAAAAAAAATACTTAATTTAATAATGAATAATGTTACAGTCATAATGATTTAAAATAGCCATTCGAGCAATATATTAAAAAAAAGATGAAATAATTGAAATGGAAATAAATATCTGAAAAAATTACAATTACAATTTAAACTTTTCAGAATTTTTGGTTATTTCATGTTTTAAGTAATATAATTATTATTATAATTAATAATTATATTTATAAATTAATTTAATAAAATAAAATAAATTTATAAATTATCTAGGCTTTAAAGAGTTAATATCGTATTTGACATTTAAACAAATAATAACATAAAGCTTTACGAGTAAGTATAAGTACAGATAAAAGAAATAATAAGTTAAATTAAGTTAGATAATACATTTTTATCTATGGCTTGTAGAAATATTCTTATCTATAGCTTGTATATCAGTAATAATGTAGAGAGAAAGGTTACAATATACATTAAAGAATTATGTAAGATTAAGATAACATACATTTTTATCTATATACATAAATAACAATGTACAGAAAAAAAAAATGTAAAAAGCAGTACAGTACATTATATACAGTACATTAAATAAATAATGTGTAAAAATGAAATTAAATAATAATGTGTAAAAGCTCAATTAAAAAAAACCAGTATATATCCTTAATATTTACAATTTAATCATTGCAGGCACATACATAAACTGCATGATATTTCTTTAAGTGTACATTAAGAAACATAAAAATTGAAGCTTAAAAAAACTTAAATAGATTATGTTAGAGAAGTAAAGTAATTCAAATATATTATAACAGGAATGATATTAAGTATTCTGCTGTTATATATATTATAGATTTATTCATAATAGTTTGAAGTTTAGAAATGATAATTTACATATAATAGCAATGAATTAACGATAAATATAATAAATCTGTCGTTTCAAAATGTTATTATTCCAGATAGCAAGCTGATATTATTTATCATTATTTTGACGTCAAAATGATGTTTTTAATATTATTTTGATGTCGAAAATAACGACAAATAATATCAGTTTGCTACTTGGGATTATGCAATAATTATCATTCCTAAATGTATTATGTATTATGTAATATTATGAACAATTTGTGTGTGTGTGTGTGTGTGTGTGTGTGTGTGTGTGTGTGTGTGTGTGTCGCGCGCGCGTGTGTGTAGTA
>NW_012130070.1:2663784-2665926 GCF_000143395.1 Atta cephalotes | reverse complement strand
TTAGTTGTGTGTGTGTGTGTGTGTGTGTGTGTGTGTGTGTGTGTGTGTGTATGCGCGCGCGCGTGTGTGTGTAAAACTAGTGCTTTAATAAATATAGAAAATAAATTAACACACAAGAATGCACAACAAGATTCTACAACGAAAAACAATCATATTGAAAGGAACATATTATTTCTATTCTATTAATTTAGAGAATTCAACAACTGGTCCATCATGTCTTATTTTTCTACCTCGTTTTTGACATCTCGCTACAATGGCAGCAATCGCAATACAAATTGTAATAAAGGAAACGACCGCTGAGCCAAGGCCTAGGATCAGTTTTGTCATATTGGTCTTTTCAATATCGGCATTTTCAGTATCAGGATGTATTAAGATCTGATGTTGATGCCGTTTAGCTGACTGCGAATTAGAATTGTTTACTCCTAAACAAAAAGATAGATATATTGAAAAAGATAGATATATTTAAGATGCAACATCATGGAATTTTTGTTATTATAGAAAGTAACATTTAATAAAACGTTGTACCTTGTAAAAATCTATAAACTTTCTTATTGTTTAATTCAACTACGTATATCTCAGAACCATCTTCTGTCACATGCAAATTATGTGGATTATCCATATTTTTCTTGGGCTCAAACATTGATAATATCTTTCCGGAATAAATATCAAGTACAAAGCCTCTTACTGGTGCTGGATTACTTATAAATAGATTAGGTCCATTAATTAGATATAATTTTTCTCGAGCGTAGGCAACGCTGTAAATTTTTGTACCAATAGCAGGATGTTTATATTCCTTATGGAATGTACCATTGTTAGCAAAGAAGCATAATATTCTGCCATTTTCTCTGTCAGCGAGATAAAGATAATTTAATTCACTCGCGAGTGCTAAAGCATGTGCGACAAGAAACGCATATGGCGGAGGCGACTGTGGATAGACAAACTCTAAAATAAAATCAGGCTTAATTTAGCATTTATTTAAATACTGTTTATTGTTATTAATATCAATATTATTTTTATCATTACCTCTACTGTTCCAAAGTCGTCCCCACTGTAAAATTAATTCACCTTTTTTATTATATTTAATTATCCTAGAATTGCAATATCCATCACTGACGAAAAAGTCACCATTAGTATGTACAGCAACGTCAGTTGGTTTACAAAATGTGCTCGCGGTATTACCAGGGATAAAAGCCTCTCCCAAAATTATAGATGGCTTTAACATGCTGGCATGATTGTTAGTTACACTTGTCTCTGGGTTAACAAGTGCATTTTTTAATTCTTCCATGTGTTTCTTTACATCTTGAGCATCAAACTTGAATATCTGATGCATTGCTACATCAGTTATCCAATAATTCCCAGACTGATCGATAGTCAAACCATGTGGGAGATAAAACATGTTTTTTCCCCATTCCGATATCACTCTACCATTTTTATCCAGAAGAATTATTGTGTTTTGTGCTATCGGCCCATTATTCGGATCAAATTTGTTTTCATTATTGAAACTATTAGAGTCCCAAACACGAGCCCCTCTATGAAATATTGCAACATTGCCATTTGGGTCCACAGAAACTGCTGATGCTTGAGTAAGTTTCAGTTGTGCCCCCCATTGTACATCCCATATTATATCTGAAAAGAATATAACAAGCATAAGAAAATATTATCTCTCACTTCTATAAACATACACAAATAATCAATGCTTACTTTTATCCAAGGTATCTGTAATTACTTGCTCTTCTTTGTCAAGATAACTATCAGCTTTTGAATATAAATGATCTTTTGTGTTTTGTTGATTATTCGGTCTTGCTAAAGATCCTTTATCTCTATCATCAACATCAGAATATTCTCTATCATCATCAGAATATTCATTCGGACCAAACTTGGTATCAGGTAAATGCTATAATATAAAAGAATTCTTCTTTTGTTATATGTTTACACACAATTTATTAAATAATTTGTATAACATGCGATGAAATAACTCAGCAAACCAATTAACAGTGACATAACTGTTAGTTATAATTATATAATTTTCCACTCAACAATATAACTAACAATAAATATTACGTAAAATAAAAACAAAATAATTACGTATAACATGTGTTACACATGTTTACACACAATTTATTAAATAATTTGTATAACATG
>NW_012130070.1:2658824-2661003 GCF_000143395.1 Atta cephalotes | reverse complement strand
GTTATAATTATATAATTTTCCACTCAACAATATAACTAACAATAAATATTACGTAAAATAAAACAAATAATTACGTATAACATGTGTTACACATGTTTACACACAATTTATTAAATAATTTGTATAACATGCGATGAAATAACTCAGCAAACCAATTAACAGTGACATAACTGTTAGTTATAATTATATAATTTTCCACTCAATAATATAACTAACAATAAATATTACGTAAAATAAAAACAAAATAATTACGTATAACATGTGTTACATTACATTTATATATTGTTAAGTGAAAAATTAATTAACAATTATGTTACTGTTAGTAGTGTTTGCTAAAAATATATATAATATCATATAGTATTAATAAAAATTATATAAATTAACGATTTAAATATTAATATTATTTTTTTCTTTTTATCTTACAAAATATCTACATGTAATTACCTGAACATTTAGAATATCTCTCAGTGCTGCCTTAGTATATACTAAAATATGGAGCAAAATCAAAACGGAGCAGAGAGTGTCATATCGAAGAGTCGTCATTTCGCGAAATCGTCATTAGGTATTTCCGTATATTTTCAATCTACTTCATCAATAACTGAAACACTAGCGGCGTCTATCGTATTAGACAATAGATTCAAAGACCTTTGTGATCTTATGAGATCGCGGAAATATTTTAGCAACTTGAGAGAATTTTACAAAAGTCACATCTATCTTTGTCTATAACACACTTCGGAGCCACGTATGACAAACTAGTAATTTCTTTTGCGAATAGCATCACTCAAAATAACTGTAATTAATGTCAGCTAGAACATTTGGTTATCGTATGTATTATTGAGAAACAGTATTAAGCACGTACGTCGGCGTGTCAGGAGAACACACATTTCCAACAAGTGGCGTTAGACATGACGCCATAATATTTTGGAGTATGTTTTACCGATGTCCTTTGCCTATATTCTTAACTTCGATCGATAGCACTGACTAAAGCAGTTTCACAACGCTCGCGTGTAAGGGCGCTACGTGTATCGCTTTCCAGATAATATGCAGATAATATTACATTTCTTATTGATTACACTCTATTTTCTGTTTCTGTATGTTAATTCCTTTACAGAAATTTATTGAGTCATAATTTTTAAATCTTCAACATTAAATAAAATCTTTTTAATTGAACCTTTAATTCTTTTAATTCTTTAAATCAAAATTAAATATCTCCTGTTTAAAAAACAATAATATCAAAAAAGAATTTTATTATTTATCTACGTTTTTATTTGTTCAATTATTCACGAAATTTGTAATTATTCTTTTAAATAAAATAATATTCTTACATTATCTTTTTGATAGATAAATTATTTGACGTAATGATCCCAGCTAACACTAAATATCTTTACTATATTGGAAAAGGATTCTTAAAAATCCCCCATCTTAAAAAAAAACATTTCAAGAATATTCTAAAATGTTCCGAAATATATTTATATTTATATAATGCAAAATAACGTTCAAATATCGTTAAAAGTTTCAGTTAGATATTGTTACATATTCGGAGAATGTTCCATATACATTCTATGAAATTTGAATTTCTCCGAAATTTCAGATCTGGTGGTCGTCCCTGATCACTTTTTAAACGGATTATACCGGATGAAGAACATTTTATGTTCTTTCACTTTAAAGTCCAATTTTGTGGCTCACTTTACAGGCGATTGAGACGATATGCTGCGCTCCTTATATTCTCTTCTAGATGATTGTTGTTTACGAATGCTCTCCGTCGCCCTCTGTAAGCGGAGATGAGTACTGCTCACTCGCTCGTGATCTTTGTGATATTGTATACAAAAAAAAGTACATATAATACAATATTCATATAATATTAGGTATGGGAAAAAGTTCATGGCGTTTTTCCCGTTACATCTAACGGGAAAAACGCTACGAACTTTTTCCCTAATATTCATCAATAATTGCACATTTTTATTGTTTCGGTATATGCAGTACATTGGGAATATAAATTAAATTTTCTATAAATATTTAATGTTAGCTGAGGAATTTTCGAGGTAAACGATTAATACTAAATGTAAATACTATCCCTGTATATTATAAATATAGTTTACAAATAGTTTGAAGAGAGAGAGAGAGAGAGAGAAAGAGAGAGAGAGAGAGAGAGAGAGAGAGAGAGAGAGAGAGAGAGAGA
>NW_012130070.1:2647205-2653585 GCF_000143395.1 Atta cephalotes | reverse complement strand
TACTTTTAAATGGTAACTTTTTAACTTTTTTTTTAGGTTAAACAATTTTTTTTATCTCTTTTACGTTAAGTTAATTTTTTATTTCTTCAACTTTTAATTTAATTTAATTAATTTTGTAAAGCCATTAACTTTAACTTTATTCAGTTAAAAAAAAATTAACTTACCCAATCCTGCTAAAAATTGCTGAATATTGCTTCAATAATTTTTTCTCAAATACTACTTATCAACTTTACAGAAAAACTGCAAGAGACAAAAATTGTTTGTTTTCTTCTCATAGAATTCTAGAAATTTTTTTCAGAATTTTTTATCAATTTTTTAGTATTGTATTTTCATATATTGGCAACTATTTTTACCAACATGTAAAAATACAGTATTAAAAAATTCTAAAAAATTCTCAAAACTTTATGAGAAGAAAATAAACAATTTTTATTTATCGCTGTTTTTCTATAAAATTGATAGTATTTAAAAAATTATTGAAAACTATTCAGATTTTAGTAATTAATATCTTGTTAACTATTGCGAAAATTGCAAAATAATATAATAGAAAACTTTTCGACTCGGTTTAGTCCGTTTCTATATACGAGCGCTTTGTCAAAAAAATTTATCGCAAACACTCTGTATATATAAAAAAAACTTTAAAAAATAACACGTTATAATACAATTTCGTCATAATTTCATTTTTTTATACAATTCGAAATCTGAAGCTTAAATTCTATTAATTTTCATATGGACTTATTCTTGTAATTTATTTCCCCGATCTCGCCCGTTAATCCATACATGAATGAAAAGCTTCACTGGTTGAATACTTCGAAATCCAATAGAGTCTGTATTCGCTAGACGATGTCGCCGGAATTCGTCACGAGGATTTCCCGGCATGGTCTGTCGTCTGAAGGGATAGTTTACTGGAATCAATGCAGTCTCGTTCAAGCATGGTTTACATTCCTTGTCCAATCTTCCCTCTTTACATTCCATGTCGCTAGATTTGAATTATCTTATGACTATCCGACTTTATTTTAATAATGCATGAGATTAAACTTGCGATTAAACTTTTTTTGTCTTTAATGTGCCAAGAGTTGAAGAAGAAACTTTCTTTAGAATATGATCAGAACGGAACTTTCAAATTGCCGAGGTATCCGCAAACGATAAAAAGTATTTTGCAGTAATGAAACATATCCGAATTAATTAGAAAACGTGAGTTTTACATTATTTTGTGCGATAATGAAGCAATTAAACTTCACAGTCAAATCTTATCAATTAATATGAATAAAGTTGCAATCAATTTCAACAAAGCGGCGCCGCTGTATCGTTCCAATTATTTAGTTATTATTTAATTATTATTTATTAGTTTTATTTATCGGTGCATCATTTCATCCAAATGACGCAACGTCCCAAATAATTTGGTATCGCTAGGTGATGTCGGTTATCCCATTATATTCATTGTACTATTCCTGTCATTTTCATCAAGTATACGCACGAGATGCTTTGGAGTACTATCGAAGCCCAACAATGGTGGCGCTCATCCTTTCGTTAGACAAAAATCGTCGATTTCGCATTCATCGCGTTGTCTGCATCGACGCCAAGTTTTCATCTTAAACTGCAGACGACAGGAAGTTCTTTATTACGGTGAAAGAGAGTGCGAATGTCAGCCACGAATAAACATAAAGAGATGTAGGACCTTTGGCGTTCCGCTGAAAAACCAGCATGCTCGACAAGCGACGTTACGAGCTCTTCTTGTCGTAGGATGGAAGGTTTTGACAATCGTTTTGTTCTTCTTTTTTTCGCTATCTGCTTCTCTCTCTCTCTCTCTCTCTCTCTCTCTTGTTCTTTAGCCTCTTTCCTATCCATGATTCATTTATCTTCTTTTAGGGAATGTACTGCAACAGGAGAGAAACTAAACTTGTAAATCCATTTAGTGTGGTCCCTGCGAAATAAAAAAGTTCGACGGTCTCTATTTCTATGCTAAGCAGTTAGGCGTGCTGTGCAAACATAGTCGCAACAAATTTTATACTGTGATTATGTTCTCAGTCTGGTTTTTCCTCTCTTTTTTTTTAAATTCTTCTTACATCATCTTATGCTTTTTAATTGAATCATATAAAAGACTCTTTTAACTATAAGTACATGAAAAAGATGTTTTTAAGATGCTTAATTTAAAAATATCTTTATTGATTTTTGCAACTAATGAAGTTAATTGAAGCTGTATCAATGGAAGATGTAGAAAGTACAAAATATAAATATAAAAAAATTATTAAACGAAACCTATACAAGCTCCTTTTTTTTCTTAATTATTATGTATTAAAAAATTTATTAATAAATAATTTTTATTATGAATATCTAATTTATTATTCATGTTTAACATTTTTTGACACTAATAAGTTCATAGACTTTTAAAAAAAATCTTCTTTTAGTTCATATATTAATTGAAAAATAAATATATGTAAGTAAACAGAATTATATGTAACAAATTATATTAATACATAGCTAATAGGAAACAAATATCTTTAACAATCTAACTGGATCTTAAATGCTCTTGTATAATTCTGTGAACATCTATATGTATACTATACATATGTAGTTTTTTTAAATTTTGAATTGCGCGTGATGTTAATATAATTATATAAAAATATCTTTTAAAAAATATCTTTTTATAATGTTTATCTCTAGGCAAACTGTGGAAACATTGTGCAATAATAGCATCATGAATTGAAAATTTCACAATAACTATGCCAAGATGATTTGTTATAACACGGTAGGTTTAGTTGAATAATTTAGTTGAATAATTTCTAAATGATATTTATTAAGACAAACAAATCTAATTTGAGATATAAATATTTTATAATTTTTTCAAAAACATTTGATTTATTACAATACTTACAATTTCACCATGCTGAATACATAATATTTCACATTGCGATATTTTTACGTTATATAATTTAAAACGTTAAGAGTTCTTGTACATTTTTATAAAAGAGCGTTATGGATTAATTTAATTTTTTCTAAATCTTTTAAATATAATTAAAATATTTTTCTTAATTATTAAAGTTTCTTTTTAAATTTAATTTTGCAAATATAACTAATTGTAAGATGATTATATCAGGACTATTTGTCGAAATTAATCTTGAAATTAATTGCACAAACATGTCAGTATTTTATAAAAGATCTATATTTGTAAATACATTTATATAATTGCAGATTAAAAATTTTATACAAGATTTCGTCATTTAATTTCATAAATGTTTTCCTGTCAAGGATAGGATTAGTTAGATTGCGTCGAGGCCTCTTTCGCATGTTGCCGAATATCGTTATCGTTTTTAACGTTATCTTGGTGATCTGCGAATACCCGGATTTTGTCGGTTGGCAAGAAAAATCGCCAACGAAATGCAAACGTGCACGCGGATGCAATCCGCAGAGATTCTTTAATCTCGCCCACCGCGTATCTGTGATGACTGTTCGCGCAGATATCGCTACCGCGTATCGAGTTCGGTTTCACGCGCTTTAGCGTTTAAATTGCAAAGTCGGCGCCTGCCTTTGATAGTTGTTGGGGGATAAACGGGACGTATATATGCAACGACATGGGAAAGGGCTGAAAATAACGGGATGCGATTCTGTGCGTCACTGAGATGACTGGCGTTTATCAAAGTATAACATGCAAAGATCCGGAGATACAAAGTTAACCCTTTTTTTCCCCAAATTCCGACATAACTGATAGACTTTTTTCCTCAAAAAACTTTAGAAATATAATCTAATTCATTTATACCAAAAAAAGTTTTCGCAAATAAGTGCAAAGAATAGATTTTTAGAAGTTTACAGAGTTTACGTTTTTGTTACATATGGAAATTGATCAATTACGTTTCAATCGTAATCTGATTATAATGTTTTTCATTAGAACTCTTGGAGAATTCTTTCGAAGACGCCAGATTTCCAAAAAAGATGAATCAATAATATATATAGCCCACAAAATCCATACTAAATGCATCCAAAGAGAACTGAAAAATCGCCAAAGCTCTTCCGCGATATTTCTGAAACCCATTTACATACGATTATCATTGTGAAAAGGTGAGAGGATATTAAAGGAAGATTTTTGAAAACCAGGATATTATATATACATACATATATGTATATATCGAAACTCGCTGAAATCTCGATCGACAAATTTCATTGTCGGTTTTTTGTCAAGAAAATAAGCTCGTCAGACAAGTTCTAGTCTGTACTGTTAAAAGCACCACCGATCGATAACGCATGCAGCGCTCGTAATAATAAATTATCTAGAACGGGAAAAGCGAAGTAGCGATCCGATTGGATGTCGGATTCGAATATTAGAAGATTATCAAAGAATTTTTATTTGATCCTTCTTGCAAATGTTTTGATATTAATCTTGCACATGAAACAAAAATACATTTTATGCAGATTTTTGTCATTTGTTTTTTCTATTAAAAAAATTAGACATTTTACATATATAAAGTTTTTTAATTAAATTTAATTACATTTATATCTGTTCTGCTACTGATAAAATAATTAAAAATGGTAGATAAGGATTATATGTTATATTTATATTTAATTATATTTAATATATATGTTTACTGAATGTAAATATCTCCTCTTTTAATGAATTAAACAAATTCATCATAGTTATTTATTAACATTTTTCGATCTTTTAATTTTATTTAATTGGGAAAACTATGATTATGTATCACTTATTATATTAGAACTTACAAAAGAGAAGAACAAATCTAAGAATTACCACGGATAATCCGCTAAATGTACTCTCGCGCGTAAACGTTAATACAGGTAATAAAATGTAAGCAAGGACAAAGAATAGTGCGAATCCAAGCTAGCGTGATAATCGTGAAGGTCAGAATTTCTCCCCCGTAGAGAGATTAACAAGGTGTGCTCTTGTACTGGCGGTTATTATGCTATACCGTGCCGCGAAAATTAATTACAAACTCCGTGCCCATGGAAAAGCAGTGAGATGGAAGACAGAAAAAAAATATTATTGCGCACGAGAAACTCTTTGCATCTACATATGCGCGCGCGCGCGCATCACCGTTGCATTGTCAGCATTGAGGTGTATTTACGAGACGAAGAGGCTTAAGGGCTCTACACAACTTTTACAGCCCCATTCTTGATTATATAGCTTGTATCAGTCTCTCGCGCTTCGCTGAGACTTCAATGAATAATTTGCTGGTATCCTGACGGATTTCACTACATCGCAGTTTACACGTTTACAATGCAAATAAAAGTTTCAAGTTGTCATATTTGTCTACTTCCACCACGACTGTTCATTTTGTATTATTAATTTAATTAAGTTTTTTGTAATTTAATTAAGTTTATTGTAATTATAGCGTTTTGCAATTATTGCAGTTAAGAGAAGTACATTTTTGAGGTAACTTTATTATTGATACATAAAACATTATTATTAAGCGTATTATTAAGAATTTATTATGAAAGCGTTATTATTATTATTATTATTATTATTATTATTATTATTAAACGTTTTATTATTTAATATAACGCAATATCCTGATCAAAAAATAATTTAATTTAGTAAATTGTTTTGAAAGAACGAAAAGAGATCCAAAATCGATTGAAGAATTTTTACCTTGGAATTTGCATTAAGAGTTATTTGGCTTTGCTCTTGCTTCCGAGCTCTTGTTCCTTGTAGAATACTTTTTTAAGTACTTAGCAAATTTTAAATAAATTACAATAAAACTTAGGGTTTTGATTCAGTTGTTCATTTGCAGTTTTTTGTTCTCCTCTAATTTTTCACTTCTCTAACAATAATTTATTTTTTTCAACACTTTATATTATTATTACGTACAAAAAAATGCTATCAATTTTTCTCTTTGATGCTCTGTAGCTTTTATTGGAATATATGTAAAGTAATATCTTGGAAGATTATAGTATACTATAGCATTTTCTTTCTCATATATCCCTTAGTATCGTAGTGGCGAAATAGCTGCAGAAAGCATAGTAAATGTGAACGTGTGCAGGAACGGAAGCTCTGACAAGAGATGCACTCTTTGTTAAATAGCTTGACTATTAGGTCGTATTCTTTTCTGAAACAAATCGTGCACGTTTAAAAGATAGATCGCGATTACTCGGCACATTCGCCTGTGCGTTTAACGGCTCATTTAACTCTCAAATGCACTCACGGGACTTTGAAAAGATCTGTTTGGGAAATAGAGCGATAATATCATGCATATCCTGTACCGATAATCTTACGATGAATGTGTTATAATTTAAAAATATATTGTATTTGTATACGCAATCGAATGTGGGTTTCTTGTTCTTCAAAGAGAATGAAATCAATCCAATAAACTTAATAATTGTCTAATGATAATGATGTGTGTGTGTGTGTGTGTGTGTGTGTGTGTGTGTGTGTG
>NW_012130070.1:2637251-2644035 GCF_000143395.1 Atta cephalotes | reverse complement strand
TATATATATATATATATATATATATATATATATATATGCGCGTTTGTGTGCGAGTGTGTGTGTATATGTGTATATGTATATATGTATACATTACATATCATATATATATATATATATATATATATATGTGTGTGTGTGTGTGTGTGTGTGTGTGTGTGTATAGGAAACGACAATGTGTCTGTCGGCGGCTGGAGCCACGTTGTCGCTGCCGTGGCATCGATCCACCACTCGCAACGACTTTTTGTCGCGGCTGGCGTACCGAATGAGATCTTTAACTTGAAAGCTGCTACGCTATAACTGGCTTTCGGTTCAGAACGGTGAGAAATCATCTCGCTTAGATCATCCTCCACTTTGGCGAGGCTCGAGAGCAGGCTCGGAATAGTCGAATCGTAACGCACGACTGACAAGTTCAGTGAGGAGGGTTGTTGGATAAGTTTTCGATTCTACGATTTAAATCGTCTCGATGTTGGTATCGTATGTATGTATCAATCCCGAATGTGAAAATAATTTATTTCATTTATAATACTATCGCATAACAATAGTATCATAAACGATGCATCAATGGCATCGATACATAATTATCAGAATAAATAATACGAAATAAGGAATTATGCAAACAAAATTCAAGGCGAAATTGATATATACATTTAATTACGAGTTACAACAATTGTCATTGGATAAAATTGCATTATTACTTATTATGAGATGCATTATCATCTACAACATTGTAAATATAAAAGATAATTACAGTACACGTTAAAATTATATTTGCATAGCAATATGTGTATTTACATAATAACAAATTGAAACAGCTAATATATTTCTTTTGTATTAAAAAAATTTGTAATGTACTATACATATACGAAAAATCTGCGAGAGATCAATAAAATAAAAGCGAAATGAATTGACACACAATTTACCTGCTTTCGAAAATCGGATTATACAGGAACATCACCATTGGTCCTAAAACTCGATTCACTAGATACCGTGATTGGTTCGTGCTTTGACTTCCGAGTTCACGGGACATACGAGAGAAGCTAGTCTCGTACAGTGTAATGTAACACGATCCCATTTCTAGTTTATACCCGGGATTAAATGAGCTTTGATACCTAAAATGTAGTTTCAGTTAAAATTTGTATACCGTGTATATAATTTTCTTTTGGTTTTTAATATTTTACAATCGTTTTTTAAAATTAATATTTGCTTACCATCTGTTATATTAAAAAGTAAAAGGTTAAAAAGTAGAAAGTATTTTATGTAAACGAAAAACAAAGAGTAAATTATTTATATATAAAATTTATATATATAATTTATATATAAAATTTGATATAGAATTATAATATTTATTTGTTGCAAATTGTCGTTATATAGATGTGAAGATTGTTTTGTCTTTTATTTCGCATCTTTTGTCTCTTCATGCCGTTCACTGCGGTACTGTAAGTAATAAAATTTCTCGTTGAATCTTGAGTGATACTCCATTTTCGTACAGAATAATTTGTCACTGGGAACTTTGTGGAGAAGTTGGAAATTAGTCCAAGGCGGCGTAATCTGCCATACTTTTCGAAGTTTTCTAGAGATTTTTGTAAGTTTACTTCACTTTATGACTGAGACACCTTTAATAAAAATGCAATGTCAGAGAAGGTATTTAATATACTTATAATAACATTGCGAGTCATTTAATAAATTAAAAATAAATTTAACAAAACTATTACAAGAATATATATATAAGTTCTTAAAAAAATATTAATATTTATTTAAACACATGATGTTTAAGATTTTAATTATGAAAGCTCTATGTCACACATAAAGCTCTGAAAAACCAGATTTTAGAATTATGCAAATTTGTTATGAACATTTTGCATAAAGAAAACAACATTTTTATTATATAAGAGGCGAGTTTATTTAACGACAACGAATGAATACAAATGAACTATAACTTAAAACAAATTTTTAAAATATAAGATTTAGGTATACAGATGGCGGGTAAATTCTGAAAAAAAAAGAAAAGTAAAAAAATTCTTAATTACAAAAAGGCATCTTAATTAAAGAAGGTCATTTTTCGAATCTAATTTGATAGTAAAGTAAAATTCTATAAAGATTTTCATTTGGATTATAAAATAAATCAAGAATGAAACTAATAGATACGGTTCTAAAATCCTTAAAAGGTATAATTCATAAATTGGTGACAGCTGAACGTAAATAGAGTCCTCAGCCCGTGTTTCTTCTTTCACACTCCTCGCTCACGTCGTCTAGACATGACAATAAAAATTGATAAGAAAAAAAGCTGGCTTGTTGCATATACGATTTGACGTTCCATATTATATTACTGTCTTGTCCTATGTCTTGTTATTTATTTTGGCCAAAGTATTATCTGTCAAATGCTTTGCGCTGGACATGACTCTCACGAGAGAGTATAATTGAAGGAGGCATCGCGACATCGACCACATTAATTAGCAGACTTCAATGCCGCGCCCTAAGTGGTTCCTCGCTCGCAGAGAAGTCTAATCGAGAGATGCTGGTAAATGCTTTCGAAAGAAGAACGGATGTCCTTTCTTATGAACTGGTTTGCTAATGAGTTCAAGGACAGCAAATCCGAGGTTTGCGCCATAAATACATCGGCTTGTTACCAGGAATATTCATCTTTCTCTTTATCCAATTTTACTTCGTCGATATCGAACATCATGTGCGTCATTCAAGTAGCGCGTCGATTCAGGGTCTCGCTAACATTTCTTCATAATATAAACACGTACAAGTGCGGATAATAAATATAAAACAATTTTGTTTAAATTTTTATGCATGTTGTTTTTCTTTGTTTGCAATTCAAGATTTTATAGTGAAATAATAATGAAAAATAACGCAATCTTTTTATTAATGCATTCAAATATTAGTTAATCGCGTGTTTCACGAATTACAGAAATCTAATACTAATCAATACTGAAAGACAATAATTAATTACTTATTTATTAAAGTAGTACTAAACATAATGCTTTTAATATTTAAAATAAGTAATTAATTACTGTCTTTAAGTATCGAATTGGGCAGTATTAGATTTCTGTAATGTATGCTTGTAAATAAGTAAAATAATAAATAAAGGACATAAAATAGATATGTACACAAATAAATTAACTATAGATTTTGGTAAGTTTACAGAATATTTAACAGATCGCTTAAATCGCTAAAAGATTAAAATCATGTATACGTTATTAATTAACAAGTTATGCTGATCGACGATATGTAAAACATTAATTTGAAATTCAAAACTACACTAGTCTACAAGGAAATATTACATAATTAATTTGAGATAGCTACGCGTTTGATCGCGTATTACGCGTAGCACTTCCACCTTATTAACTAAGAAGCATATATGTTAAATTTAGACTACATACTAGAAGTTCGTCAAGGAGAATGCGCTCGAGCAAAACTTTGCGTGAAGTAAATTTGTCTTCTTTCTGAGCTAATATTTGGCGGTTTGAATGTAACTAACTTTTATAAAAACGCAAGACGTTTATGCTACCTTTCATTTTAAGCGAAACGTTTTGTAAACGTCAAGAATGACCCTAGAACCGTTACTATCCGTGCCCTTTTACGTTTCCACGTTCACGCTATTTTTCCGGTAGAAGATAAAAGCGTGTAAAGTGGAGAGACAAAGGTGGTTGCCATTTTCACAGAGAAATTGCTTTGAATGTTCTAAAAATCTCGGTTTATTTTAGTCATAATATTTATACATTATTATTTAATAACCGATAAGGTATTAAATTTAATGGAAAATTATTGAAAAATTTTGTTTTAAATTTAACACATTTCATGTTCCAAATACTCTATTAATATTTTTGTATTAATTTAACACAAAATGAATATATTAAAAAATATATAATACAAATATTATTTTAAAAAAGTAACATAAAGAGGTAACATTGACACAATTTGTAAGCAAAGTACAAGAATATTTATTTCCAATAAATTTACTATTTATGATATATACATATACATTAAATTAATACGCACTACATTCATTTATTTTAGAATTTATGCTTTAATCATATTATTTTTATGTTATTTATTCATTTATTCTTACTTATGAATTTGGCGTTAAGAAATGTTAAATATCAACATAAATATCAACATAAAATTTTTAACAAGAACTTGAATAGATCGTTTCTAACATAAACACAAAATATTTTTTACTTATTAAATTTGTGTAATTATGCTTTAGAGAACATTTACAAACTTAAATGTTATAGAATTGCATCGAGTCGTTTAACTTTTTTTACATATCTCTTGTTAGATTAGAAAAGTGTGACGTGTGACACGTCTCAAAATTAGCAGCTTCTCAGGAGGGCATTTAAAATTCTAAATTGAAATATTTTAAGAAATCTTTTAAGAAAAATAATAAAAAATGTCATAATTCCGAATAGAATATTTAGAATTTTCCATAACTATTTTAGTGTACAGTACTCTTTATATTATATTATAGCTCATAAGTCTAATTTAAAAAATATCTCTTTTTTATAAATAAATAATCGTTGTAATAATTTAATGAGATAAATATTTTGTTTTTTAGCGGTAAACTGAGAAAGTTACAAATAATATACCGTTTTTCCAACTAAAAATATACGTCTTTCGAATTGGTTTCCTATTATTATTACAAAAATGTTAATTTTTACGTTGTCATTTTTCTTTTAAACAAATAATATACTTTAAGAAGATATAAATCACCTTTCTGCATTATTCCTTATAAATTTTAATACTTTTTCCAATTGTACATACATATATTATCAAAAATGTCAAATGCCTCGATTATGTATAATAACTATACGTTAATATTTTCACTTTACCCGTTCACCATGAAAATTCACTTATCCGGACAACCTGCTCGTCTATGAGAAATCCGGCGCGTGCTGTCAGCAAGATACGACGAACAATAGAGCCCCTCTTCTTGTTATCCGACCACGCTGCAGTTATATCATATGTGTTGCGCAGCCCAGCCAGCGTGAAGCTTCACCTATGCCACCGCGTGCGACGAGCGCACGTGTGCGTCTTGTTGCATACACTAAGGTACACATTTGCGCATATAATGCCGCCGTTTATGCCGCGCACGTGCGCGGAACAGCTGCATTTTAAAATCACGGATTTTTCGCCGTGCGATTTGTCAGGAAACACGCGCGCGACAAGTCACCTTACTACGCGCGTCGCCGCGCCGTCGCGTCGTCGCGTCGTCGCGTTGCCGACACGAATCCAAAATTTCTCCATCATTTCTCCTCTCCCATATGTTCCACCTTCATTGACAGCATCAATTTTATCCAGCGAGGCCAATCAGTTCTTTACATCTGCTATTTTATAAAAGAAATATGTGATTTTGAAACGATCGGAGAGTTTCAAAATTTGTAAATATTTACTTTATTAACTTTTTGACGTGATGCATTCGAATATCTTAATTTCTATATATTTGATATTTTATCTTATCTAAAATTCTCTCTTTCTCTCTTTTTGATCTACTTCCTAAAACCTTTTGTCATGTATCTATTTCTAGAGACAAATATGTCTAATGTGTATGTGTGTGTGAGTGTGTACGTGTAATGGTACGTTTACGTAATTAAATAAATAATTATTTTACTGTGATCTCGTAACCTCGTGATATTATAAAGTTTATAAGTAAAATATTAAATAATCATATATTTTTGCTTTTACAGCATGTACGAAAAAAACTGCAATGAATGTAATTAAATGGTGCAGCGGAAAACTTAACTATTGCACAAATTTTGTTAAAAGTACCAAAATATGATATCTTACAACCTCTTAAAATTAGCATTTTAAACTCCTTTTAGTTTGCCCTATATTACTAGAAGTCTCATTGACCTCGACCTTTGACCTCCTTATACTCTAAAATAACTGAATTTAGTTCATACTTTATACCTTGATGAAGTTAAAATCCTTACATACCTATTGCCAAAAAGAATTTTAAAAAATCATTTTGGAAAATCTTGAAAACAGATAATAAAAAGAACAGACAAATGGATTATTGAATGGATTACTGAACAGATGAAAGGAAGGAAGGACAAACGGATGGAACATTCGTAATCAGAACATCACTGTAAAATTATAAAATAGTTTGCTGCGCTGCAGTATTTAATAAGAAAAAAATTTTCTTTCAAATTACTTGCGATTGGAATTAGGTGTTATACTGTATGAAGATATGGTTAAATAACTTGTGCAATATATGTGCCATACTATAATATAAATGTCGCCAGATTGATAAACAAGCGTTTATAAATTATATATTACTAGCTTTGCATTTCGCTGCAAATACAACTCGCAGGAATTCTTGCTTGGGCCACTTCACGATTCCTTGAAGTTAAAGCTTGTCAGACTTGACTACATTTTCAAGTGCTTGAACGTCCTCTTTAAATTGTAAACTTTTATTTGCGCACAGTGTATGTCAGTGTAAATTCTGAGCGATCCGTGTTTTCTTACAGATCCACTTGGTCAAATACGCCTAAATAAGAAAGCTGTGCCAAACGCTTGCACACCTGGTTAAGAGGATAAAGTAGGACGAATACGGGAGCTAGGAGGATCGCGTTATCAAATAGAGAGTACATTGGTTACATGTGTTTAAGGTAAGTCCTTTCTATACAAATGTTTAATGTTCGTATTCAGAAATGCTTTGCGTTGCCGCGAGGGTCAAAATTTACTCCAAGTGAAGAGCATCTCGCTGGAGTATACATGCGAATCATAATTTTCTTCAATAAAGTAATTTAATCAGTATCTCTCTCTTTCTCTCTCTCTC
>NW_012130070.1:2629318-2633628 GCF_000143395.1 Atta cephalotes | reverse complement strand
AGTATCTCTCTCTTCTCTCTCTCTCTCTCTCTCTCTCTCTCTCTCTCTCTCTTTGAATATGACAATATGCAATTTTTGTGAATATTATATTCATGATATTTATCACTATTGTTCTAATAATTAATTTCTGATCCACATTGAAAAGTAACATATAATATACATAGTAGTAATATACATAGTAAACATATAATATTACAAAAAATTTGGCCATAAAGTTTTGTGCTTAACTAATCATTAACATACGTATATTTACAAAAAGCGAACTCTGGAGTTATTTTAAGTTATACTCTTATTAAATATAATAATTATTATTTAAAATAGCCACATTTAGCTTTGCCACATAACTTTAAGATACTTCGGAAATGCATCACGATGTACATTTTTCCACAGATAAATTCTTTCAAGCAGCCAATAAAATCAATTTATCAACTGACGAAATTTTTTAGTGCATAATTTTTGATATTTAATAAAATGTAATTATCTTAAGAATTTGTTTTCTTTTAACATACATTACTACCTAGGTAGCAAATTAATGTTAAAATGACGACAAATAACATCAATTTGCCGAGAAATATTTTAATAAACGCTATAATTTTGGGGCCAACCTTTTTATCACCCTGTATAATACATTATACTTCTTAATATTTTTATAATTAATTAGTATAATTGATCGGACAATACATACAGAAAAGTATATCGACATTTTTCGATGATAAGAACTTGAAATTGATTACATAATATCTCCTTTTGCTTTGCAATCAAAGTATTCTGCAATCTACGATTTATCGTCATCCATAAATAAATGGAGAATTCTTTGTCGAACGACTCTGATGTTCTTTGAGCATCCGTCGTTGAGATTTAACAGGATTCTCTTTTTCCATTCTACTCGCGCAGGACAAATGGGTGGTACGCCTTCATTCTTTTTCGACTTTTTGTTTTCGTAAGTCACGCTCGTCACTGTTACCGCGAGGCCTTTCATCGAAATAAATATACCGGAAGCAGCGAGACGGTTTTATATGGAATTGACAGGGGTTCCTCAGCATATACCAGCGTTTATCTCACCCCTGCGATGGAATGACTCAATCTGATTGTGAGTGAGACGTCAAAGGCCTTAAAACGTTTCGATTTTCATTACGTTTTCTTGCGTACGCGCTTTTAAAAGTTAGATACATATAATGCTTTCTCCTTATGGGATTTCTTTATGATTGTTTGTTACAATAATAACAATGTTTTTATTTGAATTTATATTGATATCTTCAACTTATACTTATTCTCTATTAAAATATGAATTTTATAATAATTAATGTATCAACTTACATATAATGTATCAACTTATATATACTAATTAATGTATCTAATTAAATAAGTTAAAATAACTAGATTTTTAGATTTTATTACATTTAAGAACATGTTGTTTATGCGTGATGCACTTATGTAAGCTACAAACAGTAAATGTGCATGACAAGTATTTTGTAATCGCGTAAAAGAGCACGTTTGTACAATAGGTCATTATATGCGCGCATTGCATATGCGATAACAACATTTATTTCTTGTTATAATTTTTTAACGTTTTTTATGACGCATAAACGTTGTTGAAAATATGTTCCTTAAACACTTTCCTTAAACATTACGACTAAAAGTATTTAAATATTTAAATAAAATAATTTTATACATATTCACATGTTATAGTAACAGTTATAATAATTATGTTATAATAATTATAGAAAATTATTACGTAGAATTTTTATTGAAATATTTGGAAAAAGTCAATGATTGTTTATGTGAAGTGATATTATAATTTTCTTGTAATAAAAAATTATAATACAATTCTTTATACAGTTCTGCAAAAATGGATACAGAGAGAAATTTTTTGAAAAATGATTATTTTATTAATGTTATTTGTAAAAATAAATGCAAGAGAGAAATTTTTTGAAAAAGAGAAAGATGATAATTTTATTGCTTACATTAATTCTATAACGTATCTGAAAACTAAAAAATTAAAATATTTTTTTATGCAGAACAATTTGAAGATACAAAAAGATTTTATAAGTTCTAAATTTTCTAAAAAGAGTTTTAAATTTCAAATTAAAGGTATAAAAAAGTATATTATTTTAGATGTTGAATAATATATTTCCAAGAAAAATGAATTGAGTACTTAGTGACTTTTATAATTTTTAATGGAATGATCTTCCAAATTGTTCTTTGTATATTTCAATGATAGAAGAATTATTTTAATGTTTTTTAATTAAAATTGAAAAAGGCTCTAAAGATTAAATCAATAAAGAAAAAATAATCTCAATGAGAGTCGACACAGGTGTACATGTGTAATCAAATATAATCTATATGTTAATCATCAATTATAGACTGTTTTTAAAATTAGGTCCTTCTCAATATATAAGTAACAATATCGGAGTCAAATTGATACATTGTAAAAAGATTAGAAGAGAAGAAGAAATTATTGAATCATCGTTAGGCTGCTATCCAAAATAAAAAATTTCATTGTCGTCTGTTGTACTTAGTTACCCATATAAGAAATCCGTAATTAAACTAAAATCGAGTTAATATGTGAAATTTTTGAAATTTTTGCTTTACAGTCTCAATATAGTCTCAATGAGTTAAAATTAATATATATACGTAATAAACGAGTTAAAATTAAATTATACGCATTTGTTGCTTTTCTTATAGACAAGTGGCCATCTTTAACTTTCTTTGCCGCTGTCGCATACGTTTCTACATTTACAGATCCTCTTGTCTTTTTTTTTGTAAGATCGCACCATTCCATTTTTATAACTAGACTGCTGACTCAATATATAGAAAAGGTAGAAAAAGATAAACCTGATTCTGAGCTGAAAAGATAGAAAAAGATAAACCTGATTCTGAGCTGTCCTTGTTTCAATTTATGCGTATATATGTGTCTTATCTATGAATATCGCATAAATTTATTTGAAAACACTAACTATTATCCGTGTGATTATACATGTGAGAATGAGTGAACACAAACATGGAGTCGGCAGTCTATTTATAGAAATCTGTGCATCATTCTGTAAAAGAAAAAAAATTGTTTTCAATGAGGTAAATTGTTACACTGTAACAACCTCTTCCGATCAAAAAAAAGTGTAACAATTTGCCCCAACATTCCATTTTTAATTCGAAAAAATACAGATCGAAAACCAGTACATATATCGATTCAAACAAAATGTGTTATTATAATCAAATGTATATAAAAGAAATATATAAAAGGATAATTACATACATATCTCTAATTTATATATACAGTAACACAAGCGATTTATATAAGGAGATATTTATTTTTAATAATGAAAATCACGAAAACGTACGTAGCGTCTTCCGTTCAAATATGGCGGCTAAATTAAGAGGAGTTGAAGAATATCATAAGAATTATATATACAAATTTATAAAATGTGCTGCTACTTGTGGCAATCAAAAGAACTAATTGTAACAACTTACCCCGTTTAACAATTTTCCCCGTTTTCCCCTATCCCTATTATCGAAAATTTATATCTCACTTTTAGTTTTATACATTAGCTTACTATACTATTGAATAACTGAAAAGCTCATTTTTCATCTCTTAAAATAGGTTCCTAAAGTTGATTAATTTAAATTCACTTTTAGTTCTCAACAATAGTCCACTACTATTAAATATAGTTGTATGTCACACTACACACATTGAAAAAAACATCTTAATTAAAAAAAAAATTTTTAACGGTATACATACAACAAATTTTACGTACATAATTTTATATACAATTTAAGTTTCACATATATTTTATTAATTACAATCGTTTATACAATTTTATGATTTTCGAAAATGCATCGACGGGATTCGAACACAAGTTCTCGAAGTGATAATACGCTAATGCTGAGCTATATAATCGCACGCTTTTTTGTCAATTCAGTATTTGATATTTGATAGTTATTCAAGTAGACCCCAGTATTTCGATTCTGTAACTTTTAATGTTGATTTTGTTGTATTGTTGCGTAAGTATTATACATGATAAAAAAGTTGCGCAACAATAATACATATAACAATATGATTAAACTCTCGTTAAAAGGTACAAAATCAGGGGTATAGGATGCGAAAAATTTGCTGCACCAAGCGATAACAAAATATCCAATCAAGATTCACAGTTTAAATATCGAATTGCAAAATTTGTATTAATTGCAAAAATGTATTACATTAATAATGTATACTTTAAAAATATGTATATATAATAAGTATATACTTTAATAAATATATACTTTAATAAATATTTATTTTGTTTAAAGAAACATTTTGTTTTATTTAGTGA
>NW_012130070.1:2623464-2629298 GCF_000143395.1 Atta cephalotes | reverse complement strand
AAATATTTATTGAATGTTATTAATTGAACTTTATTTTTAGCTTTATTATTATATATTGAATTATATAATGAATATTAAATTATTTGCTTATTTACACATTTACATCGATAAGAAACATTTTTTTACTAAATAAATACATTGTATTAAAATTGAATATTAGTAACTTAAATATTTATTTCATTTAGAAAAACATTTTGCTTTATTTAATAAATTATTTGAATACTTATTTATTCAATCAATTAGATATTATTATATTTAAAGTTAAATATATAGTTTTTCTAAAAAAGAAGATATTTATTTAAAAGTAAAAACTTGTTTATATAAAAGAATATCTTTAAATCAAGCAGCCGAAAACATAGAAATTATTTATTACTTTTAATAATTTCATATATTTAAATTGAGAAAACGAATGTAATTCATATCATTAATTTGAAATTAAAAAGTATGTTGTAAAATTATATGTTCGCATTCCGTAAAAAACATATTTTTGAATTTGATAAATTGCTGATCATATTTTCACATTCTAAAACGGCCAGACTAGATTATATTTTTTCTTATGTTATATTTTTTCTTATGTAGCCTATAAGCCACTTCAGAATGAAAAAATATTTATTACACTGATTAGATGTATCGAATCTTAAAATATGATATTTACGACCAATAGAAGATAGACACATAATTAAAAAATCCATATTTACTGGATAAATTTTTTAATCTGAGACTGCAAAATATTTGGAAAAATATCTGGAAAAATATATATTGTACGAAAAAATGTTCCAAATAGATTGCTCTCTCAATATTTTTGAGGGAGCAATTCTACCCCCCTCCCGCAAAAGTCATTCCCTCCCCCCCCTCTCGAGAGTGGGACTGAGGCTAACTTTGAAATGGGAATTAGAAATGGGAACCCCTACTTTTTATTATATATTCTTGTAGATCTTGTAGATTTTTATTAAATATTCTTGAGAGCTTTCCAAAACACTATAATTAAGTATTTTTTTGTTAAGTACTTGTTAAGTTACAAGGCTTGAAAGTTACAGTACCGCCGGCGCATTAGGCAAGGTATCTGACAGATATCTAAAACTTTTTGAATATTGTTCAGAATCCTGTCCTGAATAACATTTGTCAAGATCAAGGTCAGTGGAGATTTTTCCTCTTATTTTTATTTTTACATAAAAATAAATTTTTAGTGCTGGTAAGATCGGTTATATTGAAAAATTGCACCTCCATTCTATTACACACAACTTAAATCAAAATATAAAACTTGTACGATTGGACTTGTGTTTCCGTCAATGTCTATGTAATGTATGATCGTACCCGATCGTACCAAACAGTTTATCAACTGTTGAATTGTAAGAAGAGGGTTTCATATAATCGAGTGAGGAATTACTTGAGGTTTGCTGATTGCGCCTAGTAGAAGTATCTAATTACAAAAAAAATCTTTTAATTGCTATAACTTGATTTGGCAAAAATTTAATATTTTTTTAAAAATCTAATCACACCATTATAAAATGCTTTTGAAACCATGAAACTATTACTACAAACATTTCTTCATATTTTCTATTGTTTTCGATTTTCGAGATATTCGCTTAAAAACGTAAAAATTGATTTTATTGAAGGAGCTGCTGTCCTTCTAAAATTGAATTATAGGCTAAAAAATTTTTTTCATGATTAGATTTCTCGACTCTAAATTGCAAAATTTCAAATTATTTTTTACTTGTCGAACTTGTCTATATTAATATAAGCTGTGTATTTATTTTGAAACTAATTATAGAAATGTATTAATTTACATTTTGATTATACATAGAAATTAAAAATAACAAAATATTACTCTTTTTTGATATCCAAGTATGCCATGCTCTCAGAAGAAATCCAACATCTTTACAACATACAATGTAAAAGAAATATACATCTATGAATTCGTAGAAATATTATTAAAAACTCGAAAACTCAGCAGATTAGGGTTCAAAAGAACGCAACAGTATAGTCAATGTTCAAAAGATCTCGCCATGGGCGAGATTATTCCCTTAAAAAAAATTCTTCGAAGATTCAGTTACAATTATTAATGTTAGAAATTATACTTAATAGTTTTTAAAAGAACTCCATGGTTATTGCGAGAGTTTACATGATTATTTTTTCGAAAATATATATCACTAATAGCCATTTCTAACAATGTATTAGTATGTAATAGTTTAACTTTAATTTCAGTTTAATTAACTCTACCTTTTTTATAATAATTTTTAGAAGTAGAAAAAATGAAAAGTTAATTAAACCAAGATTCAAAAACTTTGGTAGTAATCATAAATAATAATTTGGGCATTAATCATAACTAGCAAGTTGATTCTTTTTTATATTAACTAGCAAGTTGATTCTTTTTTATAAGTATAATTAATTTTTATAAGTGTACGTATATAATTCTTTTATATTGTGTTAATAAATACGAGATTTCTTCTATAATACAATGTATAATTCATCTCATTCTGTTTACAAAGTAATAGCTATTTATTGTAATTTCAGTAACTTCTCGGTGTTATCTCGTGATGATATATAGATGTTATTTGTACACATATGAATTAGTGAGCAAAAAAATACGTGAGTTTATTTTGTTCACGTCGTTTAACGATAATAGATTTTTATAATTTGTTTTCCTAGTATAAAACTATCATAAATTAGAAATATTTTAAAGCAATTTCATGATTTAAAATTGAATATTCACAATTAACTATACTTCCGAAGTTGATAACTTTTTGTTTTGACAAGAATGATTGATCAATATTGTAAAATATAGATTGATTATAACATAATGTTATATCAAAGCTTGTGATGGCCTGATTCAATATTAATAATTAAATTGATTGGGCGTCCCCTTTTTCTAAGGGGAAGAGGACAGTCTTGCCATACGTAAGGAAAAAATGTTCAAATATTTCCTTCCTTAGTGACCCTATAATCGAGTTAATGACACTATAGGGATTATAGGGTCATTAAAGAAGGAAATATTTATCTTTTTTTTTGTCTCTTATTCATTTCTAATGTTTATACCTTTTAGTTAAAAGCTCCTCATCATGACGAGATAGATATATGTCGAGGAAGGTATTTCGTTTTTTGAGTTTTTTTTTGTATTTTTTCAAAATTTTAATCCCACCAACATGCGCTTTTATTCAACACGTGTCTTTCGATCAAAGGGGGGGGGGGCAAATGCCCCCCCTTGCCTCCCCCCTCTAGACATCCACGATAATAATGTATTTTTACATAATTGCTCTTTTATTAATTTAAGCTTTTGTACAGACATTTAAAAAGTTAAAATATATGATTTTTATAAAAATCAATTTTCATAAATCTTTTACAATTTTTATAACAATTTTTTTTATCTTTTACAATTAAATCTTCTTGTAATTAATATGCGTAAGTTTTGAATAACATATTCAGAAACGGCTATCGGAATCGATAGTTTTACTAGAAAATAAAATACAAAAAATTCAAATTATGCATTTCTTCCTTGTTACTGTATATTATATTCTTGCTATCGTAATTTCACAAGGATTTATAACATAAGGATTAACTTACACTTTTTTCTCTCTTTGATTGACAATAAATAAAAAATTTGTTTCTACACGCGTCTACGAAGAGAACGGGAAGAGAACGAGCATAATAAATTGAGCATAATAATTTGTTCTATTCTAGAGCTGTCCTTAATTAACATGTTACTATAGAAATATCTTTAGTTTATCCCTTAACATAATTATTTATCTTCTTCTTATACATTTTAAACAAAGTTTAAAGATTTAAACTTAACATCTGAAATGAAGAATATGATAAAAATATTTTTTTTTGGCTATAGAAGAAAAGAGAAAGAGAATTACTAAGAATACGTTCCTCTTGACTAATTATTCATTAATGCACCTACTCTAACTCCGCAAAATCTTAATTAATTATATTTAATTCATTACTTTTACATTTACAGACTATTTCATTATTTATGTTGGAATATATATCGACTACGAAATATCTTTACGAGAGATTATTTGTTGTATAGGATGTGCTGACGAATTTACATATACGCTGATAGATTGGGTACACACATTTGATTTAACATTTCGATTAACGTTCATCAAACATGCAGCACGCAGCATACAACGCGATAACAACCCCTTGTATCGCTCATTTTTGACTGGTAGCAACTTTTCAGATAATTGTTGTCGTTAGTTGTAGTGCGGCGGTGAATTTTCAACGTCAATAAATCCCGTCCCCATGACACGAATCCATTCGCTATCAAACTGAGAATAAAATCCTCTCTGAAAATCGGGAATTCGTGTGCTTCGAGGTATTGTATTTATCGGGCATTTTCTCTAATACGATAATCAGTAACGCTTACTCATCCTGCGTTGTGATAAATTTTTTGTGAATATAAAATTATTGGTGAATATAAAATATAGTATTTCTAGTAAATTTGAAAGTCAGTTTTATATTATAATTTTATTCTCTCATAGATTGACATTATCAAATAGAAGAAATATGAAAAATGTTGCTTTGGAATAAATGTTTAAAAAATAGATTATGTATATTTATATGTACATTTGTACTATAATGACTATTTAAATATATTTTCACATTAATGCTATTATACTACAATTAAAATATATACAAGAGATAAGATCCATGCTATTACTTATTAAAATAATAATTAAAATAATAATTATTATTATTAAAATAATAATTAATAAGAGATAAGAGATAAAATAATAATTATTCGAATAATAAAAATAATTTATAATATCTATATAATATTACACTCTAAATTCTTGCAGTAAACTATCACTCCAAGAAAGTGAAAATATAACACTTCACTTTTTGAAAAAGAGTGACTTTTTTGGAGTGAAATTTTACTCCTTTGAAGTAAAAATTCACTCCAAAAAGAGTGAAAATTGTCTCTCTTTTTCAAGAAATGAAATATTTTCACTTGTTTTCAAAAGTGTATTGTATTTTCATTCTCTTGGAATGAGATTTTACTGCAAGAAATTTAGAGTGTAAGAAAATATTTTACCTTGATAAGCTAATGTTTTTGTGCGTAATTGTGCGATAAACTGGAATACATAAACAGTTTAAATTTATTAAACAAATTTTTTAATGTAAAATACGTATACAATTTACGTAAATTAATTGATGCAATTTTATAGTTAGTATAACTCGTTTATTCTTACCGCAATTTTAAACTAAAATGGCAACTAAAAAAAGATTTAAAATATCAGTTACATTTTCGCCAAATTTAAATATTTTCAATGTATTGACTATTTCATTCCCTGGTCAACTTGTTTTTATCTGCTAGTGGATAAAATTTCATGTAGTACAGCAGTTTTATATTTCAAAACAGGAAAAGGAGGTTAAGAGATCCCGAATATATGTATGAACAGAGTAAATACATATGTGAAATAAAATAATTTATTTAGAATATTTTTCGCTATAAACACTTTATATAAGGCTGACTAGAAGCAAATCTGTTGAGGAACATTTTTAGCGTAGTAATATTTGAGTTTGTCTTTTTTCATATATACTCTCTATCACACATTTATATATGCATACACACACACACACACACACACACACACAACAAACACACACACACACAACAAAACACACACACACAACACACACACACAACAAACACACACACACAACAAACACACACACACACACACACACACACACACACACACACACACACACACACACACACACACACAACAACACACACACACACACACACACAAACACACACACACACACACACACACACACACACACACACACACACACACACACACACACACACACACACACAC
>NW_012130070.1:2609757-2623444 GCF_000143395.1 Atta cephalotes | reverse complement strand
TATATATATATATATATATATATATATATATACAATTATTTGAAATGTATCGAATATCATTTGAAGTCTCGTAGATATTATATGTATCGATTTTAATAGACTCAATGTGAATCGGTCAATTTGCAAACAATATTTCATGATTTTGAAAATTGAGATAGGTGAGAGACCTCCTGCTCTAAAAGTGCATACTATTATTTATTTGTTTTATTTTAAAAGTATACGTAAAAGATATGAAAAGACATAAAAATAACAAAATTTTGCATCATTTTATTTGTAATAAATAAATATATAGTTTAATAAAAGTGTTCCTATTTTGAAATTACAGTAATTTTTTCAAATAATGAATATAAAGTGCATTTATTAATAAATTTTCAACTTTTTTTCATCATAAATTAATAATTGAAGATATCTATTGTACAAAATACGAAATTTATTATTCAATAAATTATCGAGATCGATCGCATTAATATTTATTACGCAAACTCCTTTGCGAATACCGCGAATTAAAGCGACACTTCTCTTCCTGAAATAATTCAATGTCAAGGGTTTCCTTGAGCAAAATCTACGACAAACGCAACTTCATTTGACAATACTTTAACGTCTTGCATGCGTATTTCCGCAAGAGGTTTGGCAGCGAAAGTACCATTGGGAAAGCTCGTCAAATATTCCACCTGCGATAGGATTTTTGGCAAGCGGCCTACATCGAATTTCCCTGAACGCTTGTTGTAGCACGTTTCTGTGCCACGAAACTCGAAAGCATTACTTCTGTTGCTCGCCTCATGGATTTTCTATTAGAAATTGCTAAGATAAAATCTTTGAAGGCAAGTCACTCCGCACATGTATTTCCACCTGACTACGTATTAGATGGATGATTTTGAGAGGCAAGCGTATTGAAAATACATTATATTTTGTCGATATTGTCAAAATTATGTGAATTTTATTTTTATTAATGCTTTTATTAAATTATATTATGGAAAAATGATTTACATGATGTAGCAATAAAGTACAGTGAATATTATGAGAAAATAAATACTTAATTAATGTACGAATGACCTTTATTGTCTTTCAAAGTAAGCTCTCTTACACTAAGAAAAAAAAGTTATGTTGTTTAAAAAATATATTAGTTAATTCAACCAAATACATGGGCCGTTAAGCAAATATTTGTCAACTTAAATAAATAATATGTTTTAAATTATAAGATTTTGTTATTCTAAATATATAAATATTTAACTAAATAATCACTGCGAACTAAACGTATTTAGTCAAGTTAACATCTTTTTTCTTAGTGTAAAGACAATACACATTTCTAACAACGTTCGTACAGCTTGAAATTTGTGATATTTTATTTAAAGTCATCTTTAGATATCACCATAAGTTTTGTTGTTACTATAATGTCCAAAAAATGTTTATAAGTCGAATTCCTTTCATCGCCTCTGTTAATTTAGGAATTAAAAAGAAGTCTGCGGGAGCAAACTTGTGTGAGGAGTAGGGATCCAAAACAATAATGTAACTCAAGAATTTCCATACATGTTTTGAATCAGAGCCATGTGACAACAAGACTTAAAGCAACAAAGATCCAAAGATAACTTTTCATAGAGTTTCCGCAAATTATATGAATGTTGTTAGAAGTGTATTATCTTTAGGGGGAATTATTTTGAAGGGTAATAAAGGTTATTTGTATATTACTTAAGTGATTATTTTATTTATAACATTTGCCGAACTTTATTATCACATCATGTTACAATTAAGAATAGAAAGATAGAGGTCACATATCTTCTTTAATATTTCTATTATTAGTATAATGAAAAAAGTTATATTAACTTGTAATTTTCTCGTAATCTTCAAGATGATTGCCGACTGCGTGAAGGAAACAAAACCGGACCGAAGCGTTTTGAGGCTTTACTTGTAAGGTATCGCATGCAATGCTTTATGATACTAGGAATTTCTTTCGTGTGTCACGGAGAACGAGGTGGAAATGTTGGGTTCCGTTGTGTCGAGGAAAAGAAAGGGGAAAAAGAAATTCCACTGGGTGGCCACGCGATGGTATAATCCTCGAAGGATTTTTCCGGACGTGTTTCCCCACGTTTATTTTTTAGCCACTCGTTGACACGATAAGCGGCTGTGGGACGTGCGGCGAGGTTCGCCATGTCGACGGTGAGGAAATGGGCACGTCAAAAACGGGAAATTAAACAGAAGACGGATAAACAGCTGGCCCAAGATTAATGCCTTGTACGTGCGTCGTGTGGGGAGTACTTCCTTTCTGATGAAAGAGCGACCCGCATTCCGTACGTGCACACGCGTGATGCTGGGATGCGCGACATTCGCGAGTGACTCGCGGCGAGATTGGATTCGAGCGCGGAAAGCCCGCAGGAGCAATCGTTAGTCTCAGAAAGAATACGCGTAGCCGATCTATCGTATAGCACACACACACACACACACACACACACACACACACACACACACACACACACACACACACACACACACACACACACACACACACACACACACACACACACACACACACACACACACACACACACACACACACACACACACACACACACACACACACATAATATAAAACAACATATATTTAATCAAGAATTTTAAAGAGCAAATAGTATGTAGTTATAAATAGATTATTACATAGATTAAGAATGCATATAAATTTATAACAACATATATTTATATTCGCGAAGAAAAATAATTTTATTTAATTTCTTTACATGAGAAGTAAATTATAAACTGAAACGAGACTTTCATTTTTTTTTGTTTTTCAAAATTTTCTTTAGCTTTAGACCATTTTTCGTCTGTATCATTTTTTTTCTAAGTCTTATGTCTATTTAATAAGAATTAATTACGAGCTTATGCCACATAATCTTATAATTAATTATAATAAATAAAATTAAGCGGTCATATATAGTCGCTGAAAACAATCCTCGAGATAAATTAACCCTCCTCTTGCTGGTTTTAGAATGTACACGCGTACGTATAAAGTGGACTTAAAGTCCAACCGCAATGACCGCAGGGTGATTTCACGAATTCGCAACGCGAGCTTTCTGACGTCATAACATTTCCAATTTTCATATTCCGACTGTTTTGCATATTAGTAACATATAGTACTCACAATGTCATCCCCGAACATTGTTATATGAGACGAGTTTGGAATATTACTACGCTTTGAGGTTTCATTATTATAAAATCGAACGGTAATAAAAGGCCATTATTAATTATAATATATATCTATAGGAATGTGCACAAAACGAAATATGTGGAACCAGTATCGATATTGAGCCTTCAAGGCTCATCCTTTTTAATCCTTTACGTTGTATTTGATGATTTTATTATTTTACATAAAATTTATTGATAAAAGCAATATAAAAAAAACATAAAACTTATTTGAATTTTGTTTATAATGTAATAAAAAAGCGATACGATATCGGTTAAAAATTTAATTCGTCAAGACGTGATAATTCGAGAAAAGATAAATTCTAGTTATGCTTTATATAAGATTAAATAGAATTTTTTCTTTTTTAAGTCATCTTGAATTTTTCATCATTAAATTTTTAATGGATATTTATGCATTTTTACTATGACAAAATCCAAATATACACGCATACAAAATATATACGGGGTAAAAAATTTCAAACGTAATATAAGACACCTCGAAAGTATAAAAGACACAAGAAAACATTTTAAACAAAAGTGTTATTTAACTGGATAAGACGCAAATAAAATAATTTTCGAAAAAAATCAATTTTTCTATTTATTTAAATGGCGATAGATCATATAAAAAGGATTTATACCCTTTTTATATGACCTATTGCCATTGTTTTAAATAAATAGAATATATTTTTTACACAATATTATTCCTCTAATTATTTAACATATAAAAATATTAAGATAATGATCGAAAAATCAATAATTTTCGAGTGATTTTTATTGATTATTTCATCCTGATACATATTGATGAAATGTTAAATATCTCGTAAACTATTAATTAGAGTCGAGACACTGTCGGGTCTCCTGATTTTTTAATAATGATACATTGATATTTTTATGCACAGAATAATAATAAGATAAATTGGTATAAAGAAAACACAATTACTTTAAAATATACTAGACATTCAAAACACTTCGATTCAGTAAAATATAATTTTAATGTCTAATTTTATGTGATCAAAATAATAGCAATTATTTTATGATTTGTCTAAAAATATGAAATTCATCTGATATAATTATAAAAGTCTCAAACACACACTGCACTTCTAATAGTTGATTAGTAAAACAATGAAAGAGAGAGAAACATTGTTTGCAGCGTATGACAGACGTAAATCAAATTACGTGCAAAATGACGGATGGTCCCAGAGTCCTTGTTACGATTCCCACAGAGCGAGATACGAATATTACGGAAACATCGTAGCCGCAAACTGTGTGCGATTATCACTTGATTCTACCAACAATTACCTTATCTCCTTTTCACTTTTTGAAGAAAAAGGAAAAACCGTGAATCAGGATAATTAAAAGACAGTCACAAGCGTATAAAAAAAAAACAAATTTGACGCTTGTTTGATCGTTGCAACTTTGTGGATTATACTTTCTCTCCTAGTCTTCGTCTTTCATCCCTTCGTATACTGTTTCTTCTCCTCTGTTCCCTTCTATTCCCTTCACCCTTGGCGTCCCTTTTGCGTGGTCGCGCGGCCTTACCATCCCTCCGGGCGGCACTTTATTCCACTCTTGCCTCGACGCGACGCGACGCAACGCGACGTGGAGTAGGTGGTCGCGGGGTCGATGGGTGCTAGGGGTGAGCGCGGTGGGATGCGGTGCGGTGGAACCGTGGGAGTCGAGTGTGACGTTCTCCATGGGGGTGGCGTGGGTGGTCGGTGATAGGGAGGGAGAACAGAGACGGGAGGGGTAGACGATCATCTCCCCTCTGCATCCCCCACCTTGCACCACGCCGCGCCGCACGGGCGCCAACGTCAAGCGCTTTCGAGACGTTAAGGCCGACACTCGCGTCGCGCTCCTCGGCCCGACGACATCGAGCGGTAACGCAGCGACGCACGTGTGCTCGAGGTGTTCCGCGATCAGGCACCCATCGACCTCGAGAACAAAAGATTTCCGTCGTCTATGCTCTACGCTCTCTTGACAATCGCGATCGAAATATTTTTCGGCGAGTTCACGTTGCGACTTTTGTATCAAGATTTTTCGTACCAATCTTAATTTTTTTTGCGATCCAATCTTAATCGTTCGCGACACGTGCTGACTTCGCGCGTTAATTGTTATGTGCTTATCACAGCGGGGAAAAAGGGTGAAGTGTTCGGATAAGTATTCGTAAGTGGAAAAGAGGAAAAGAATTCATAATCTGCCTCGCGGTAGACGCCTGACAGGTTTCTCAATGCGCCCTTCGTCAGAGGGTGAAAGTTGCACGTGGTGGGAATTCGGCGATCTCTGACAACAGCCTCGCGGTGAGCACAGGGAGTTGCATACGTCAGTTAACAAGTGAGAAAAAAAGGATCCATCTTTGACAAGTGTTCTCACCAAGATCGTCAGGACCATGAAGAAATCCTATTTCGTCTTCGTGAGTATTGAATTTTCTTTATCGCTCGATGCACCCGCATAGATTATGATTGTCTTTCAATCAATGATGAAAATATCTCTTGCTACTTGAGCCTTTACTTTTTCTTTTCTTAATTTTTTCTTTTCTCTTTTTCTTGATCGTCGTCGCTTGAGAGATGACGGGAAAACAGGTTGAACCTCCTAGTCCCCCCTGGGACTTAGACGTATTTTATGTTCGCCCAGACTCTTGCTTGTTTCGCGAGGAAGATCAAAGGCCATCACTTTAATCTGCCAATGCGATGGTCGCTGTATCTTTCTCATATCCCTTTGAGTGGCCTAACTTTTGAATGCGGTCTCTAAGAGCTAGGGAACCTTCGTGTCCTTTCGCTGCGCGAGCCACCCTCGTCTACAGTCCAAGAACGGTGAAATTAACGACATGGCCACGTGACTCTCCCTCTCCCTCTTCTGTCTAAAGGTTGAAGGGGAACGAGGTCAGTCGGTGCACGCGAGTCGACCAATGTCGGTTTTCAGGCTTTTCGGAGCTTGAGATATAAAGTTACAAGCTGCTATTAATTTTATGAGATCCATAAATTTTGTATCATCTTCATGTCTATAAAATATTATTATGTATATCTCTGTTTATATTGGATAGATTAAATCTGGAAAGTGAATTTTTGAATTTGAGTTATACTATTTGAATTATTGCTCCAATAAATTCGTTTTCTTAACAATAATTTTGTAGAAATGGTTTGCATTTGTATTTATTTAGATTTAATAAAAATATAAAAATGTAAACTACTGGATGAAGATATTATTAAATTTAACTTTTTATTCATGATATCTATAAATATAAAATGCAGTATTGGAACATATATTATTTATAAAAGAATTGTAATATTTTTTTCACATTATTTAAGTCATATTAATCGTATCTGTGCCCAGATACAATTGAATATAATAGTTTTCGATTACATCGACATATATAATAGGAATTACGTTAATATATGAAGATTTAATATGAAGATTTATACGCGAATGTATAATTTTATTGATTAAAATATTATACGAATTATAAGATAACACGATAATACATGGTTATTTCTAACACTTTCTTATAATAGAAATCTGTCGGAAGTCATCGAAAGATATCGCTGTCAGCGGATTCCTGCTCGACAAAAGACTTTTCCACGATGTCCCATGAATTTTGGGGCATCCTTGTTTGATATAGCAGAAACTTCGTCGAAACTTACGAGAGAACTGCGATGCGTACAATACAAACGAGAAGCTTTCGCGCTTCTTCAACAGCATTTCGAAAGAACTCAGAAGAGAGCGCAGAACTAAAGTAAGGAAAGCAACGGCCATATAGTCGGTCGTATTTTTGGCGTTCACGAGTTTCAGAGCAGAGAATTTATCGGAGTATGCGACGCATCCATTGTTGGTTCACGGATTTATTCATGAAGCTTGTTAAATGTTTTGAACGTAACTTCTACTCCGATTTTTTAACTATCGATGAACGTGTTTTATTCTCATTTAGATATTGAGCAGGGTTTATTATTAATTATTATATGTGCGTATATTTTCTTATTATAATATATATATATATATATTGCAATGAAAACGTCATATAACGGATTTTTTTATCTCACGTTTCATATAAAAGATTAAATCCTGCATGAAAATGTTTTTCAACAATATCCGAAATATTGATACGAAAAATATAACAATGATTCCCATCAATAGAAGATTTGATAAAGTGCGTCTTTTGATCGCTGAAATCACTATTTCCACTTCGTTTTCATTTTTCACGGAAAAAGAACAACTACATCCCTGCTTTTAAAAGAGTTTACGAGCGCTCCGTAATTCTTGAATATTTTTCTCGCATCTTCCGTATCTTTACGAGGGTTTCTCTGTCTTGTACAAAATTTTTCACCCTGTTTCAAGACGTGAGCAAATCGCTAAGAGAACGAAGAAACGGAGCTTGTAATCTCGAGATATAATACTCGAGATACAATACGCTTGTCCTGATCTGCACTTTCTGTCGCCAAGATCACCTTTTCTCACCTGTCGAAAGAGATAAAAAAGAAGGAACGATCGGATGACCTTCCGCTTCGAGTTTACTTTATTACCTGTCGATTATACACGGCCACCCCCAGAGCTCTTGTCATTCTGGGCCTATTCTTGAATCTCGCAGCTTGGGACTTGTCGCAGTCTATCTTTCTGTGTTTCTGCTCGCCTCTCCAGCTCTATACCTGTAAAGGATCTAGAAAAGATTCAAGTCGACAAACAATGCTGGCGGGATCAGTACAAGCCAACTATACCCACAAATCTTCGTGAAAAATGGTGCCACACGAAGATAAAGGATAGGTATGTGGGCGCCAACAGCTAATAAGAAAAGATAATTATTAGAATACATTTATTAGTACCATAAATGAACAAATAAAATGAGAAATAGATGGAAAGTATTTTTGGCATTCCATCTTAAGAAGTATATCAAATCATGTATATCAAATATACAATATATAAACTAAATTATATACTAAAATTAGGTTGATTGTTATAAGATAAATTTTAATTTCTTGACAGTGGGCTATATAATTTTAAAATCTATTATCTAAAATCTATTATCTTAATATCATTATTATTTATAATCTATTATCTAATATCACTGGTCTGAAGAATTTCTCAAAATAATGGTATTTTATGTAGAATTATTTTGTAGAATGCTTTCTCGTAATTAGTAAACTGTCAGTATGGGCTTAGGACTTTAAATATTTCTGTACGTGGAAACCCGTTAGTTCTAGAATTCACGATTCCGAGGCAGGCAGTACACTACATAAAGGAAAGAGGCGAATATAACCCAGGTAATACACGCTTGTGCAATACATTTCCGACGTATATTTAAAATAAAACGCATTTACATCTCTGTGTAATGTGCTTATTATATTTGTTTAATAAAGCAAGTATGACAGAACAGATTTTTGCGCAAGACA
The DNA here is from genome assembly GCF_000143395.1 of Atta cephalotes. Classification (NCBI taxonomy): domain Eukaryota; kingdom Metazoa; phylum Arthropoda; class Insecta; order Hymenoptera; family Formicidae; genus Atta; species Atta cephalotes. The sequence goes on along the minus strand of NW_012130070.1, from coordinate 2,614,895 downwards.
GCTAATGTTTATGATAGATAATAATAACATTAATATCTTCTTCTGTAATTTTTATCATGAAAAAAATATTTTAAAAGTGGAAACGTTTTAATATAACGCATCAAAATTGTTTAATCATTTGAAATAATAATTTATGTTTTGTACAATACATCGCCAAATATATAAAGTTAAATAAATGTCCTAGAAATTCATAATAGAATAAGAGATTTATATAAAGTAACGTGAATAAATAATGAGAATTATTTTAATAAAACTTTCTAATTAAAATTAAACGGCTTGATTTACATTTTCTTTAAAAATCCGATTAAAAGTGCGTATTTACACTTTCAACAAACAGCATATATATTTAGAAAATTACAACTTTTTATGACGAAGAAGCTCGCGAAAAAAAATAGTTGTTTTGCTGTGTGAAAAAGTAAAGAAAGAATCTGTCACGGAGATAAAAGATGAATTTACCAATAAGTGCTTATCGCAAAACGAAAAAAAAAGAACCGTCGAAGATAAAAATGTCTTGACATTCATTTATCAATTTTGTAGTTTCAGCTATATTGTGTTTTCATGCTATACACGTAGACTATATTATACTTTAGCGATTTTAATCTAATATTTAAAAAGATGAACTTCATATAGAAGGGATACTATTCGTGATTTCTATACAAAGCGTATCCTCTGCTCCCCGAGGAGGATATACGTAAATTTATCGCATATTGTGACCTTTGTAGTGAGTCGAAATTTCAAACAAAGGACTTATTAAGAAAAAGAAGAAGACCTGATTATTGAATTGATTATTGAATTTTGTTACATATGATTTGATATGTAACATGCTATTATATGTAGAGAAGACTGAAATTATTATACAGTAGGCTAACTTTTCAGTTTTAAATTTTTACAAAAACTAAGAGAAAAAACTTATCGAAAAAATTAAATTCCATACCAATCACTATGTACATATGATGATCTAATATTATTTTAATAATAAGTGGAAACTCATAAATGATATGAAAGAAAAAAAAACATTTTTTTCAAATGCATTCCGTACATGTCAACTAGCTAGTGCTCGACAAAAGTAGAATGACACATAATATGGAGTAAAAGAATCTGACTGTAGGTATTAAATTAAAAAATAATAAATTTCGGCTCGCGAATATTAATATCTCAGATTGATTGTGTTTAAATGAACTAAGAACATTATATTATTTGAAATATCTAACTTTAATCCTAGGCAGTCTTTATTATATTTATGTTGTTAAAAAGTAATATATTTTAACACATTTTAATACATTTTATTATATCTTAATTAAAAACTTTGCAAACAATAAAATTCTAAATAAAATTTATAAAAGTATTGTAACTCGCTTATAGAATAAAAGTGAACAAGAATAAAAAAAAATTAGAGCTACATTTTTAAATGAAAATATAAAAAAGTACATCTTAAATAAAAATATTTTTAATACAATATATAAGTAAATACGGAACATTTATGTTAATACTTAACATACATATAAATTAATATTACAGTTGTTAACATTAATATATGTTTAAATATTATATTTAAATAAGTATTATTACTTTAATTATTATTATATTTCTATTATTATTTAAATCAAGTAAAATTTAAGAAATTATTGCTTTTTATATATTAAAAATAAAAAAATATTATAAGATTCGTCACTAAATGAATTATATAGCCTCAAGGTAATTAATTTAATGAACTAATTTTAGCCTAATAGACTAATTTATTCATTAAAGAAAAAACATTTACAGTATGAATGCAAAGAAGATAAACAAAAACAAACAATACTAGAAATTTAAAATGCCTATTATGGATCTTCATTGCTTTAAATAATTCAATCTTGAATTACTAATATACACTATATATGTACTTGCACACACACACACACACACACACACACACACACACACACACACACACACACACACACATATATATTTAAAACATCTTTATAATATGATGCTTGATGGTAGCATCAAATTATTAAAATTGCTTATCAATTTAATTCGCGATTACAGTAGAGTAGTTTTAATTGCGTTTATAATTCGGCGTGCAGTTCGAAAAGACTACAATATGGTATATATGCAAGTAGGGAAAGCTCGGGCAAAATGGCCCAGGATAAAACGAATATCTTTTATTTTCGCTTATCTATCTGAGATTGTGCTATGAGTCTCTAGCAGTTGAAGGAATGACCGACGCTATGAAAGTACGAAACGATATATGATTGCGTTCGTTTGCGTTTAATAAATACATATAGAAAATTGAGTGTTGTTTTCTTGCGATTTTCCCTTAGATATGTAGCTTAATTATTATCTGTAATTGTTATTTAATTAGTGTAAATGATTTGTAATTGATATGTAATTTTTTATAAGAATTCTGTGTCTTCAAATGTATTCGAGGTTAAAATTTTTCTTTCGCTTTGCTTCAACTTATTCTAACCTTTCCAATTCGCAGCATGTAGGTACTTTGGGCAAAGTGGGTGAGGGCAAGCGTATGATCTATCCTATTTACTCGATATATAATTACAATGAAAATATTGGGAATACGGAGGGACAGACCTTTCGAATACGAAAAGCACGTGTTTATTTACATCTCATTTTTGTTTTTTGCCACAATGCAGTATGATGATTTATTTATGACTGATCTAGTGCAATCAGTGCACCAAATGGACTCATCAAGGCTGCACTACATATAGAGGATTTGGTAATTACTTTCGTGACGATTGCCAAGATTGATTCTAATTTTTAAAATTTCATTTGCATTGCTCGAGAGATCTATTTGCTTTGCCCAAGAGAGTCGGGCAAAGCAAATGGTTTCTCTTTTTTTATGTTTTACTAAATGTTTAACTAAAATGACATATTAATGTTTAAGTTTTTTAATTTTTTTTTATTTTGATTTCAAAGTTAAGTCTTTAACTTTGAAATCAAATAAAAAAAAATTAAAAAAAACTTAAGAGATTTATGAAAATATATATGGTTTCTAATCTCACTTTTAATTGTATCATTTTTTCTTCTCAACACGTCTGCTGCCCGGCTTTCCTCTACATAGGATAAAGTCGCCTAATATAAGATATCTTTTTTTAAAGACTTGTAATTTATTTAATTTGCAACTTTAATTCTTATTTTCAATTTTATGAGAAATATATTTATGAGAAATATATAAGATTTATCATCAAAAGTTAGCGACCGATAATATCTATACTTTGTTGTATGAAATTTTTTTATCGAAAGTGCCGATTTTACTCATTCAAAAAAAGGGTTTCTAATATGAGATATAAGGATTTTCTTGTATGAAATGGTATCTCATAACAGAAAACTAAGGAAAAATAAGTTTTTGTACACGCTTTTATTATTATGTACATACAAATAGGAACAAAGAATTTGAATGTTATACATAATAATTATATAATTTTTCGATATGTGTATATGTGAGTATGTATGTGTGAGTATGTATGTGTGAGTATGTATGTGTGAGTAATCTTAACATCATAGAATCATTATTTTTAATATTTCTTTCAATAGTATTCAATAGTATGAGATATTGTTTAGATGCTCTCATATTAGCTAGGAAAACCCTAAGTATCTCATATTACGATTTTCATGCCTTGCGGTTTCATGATCACCAAATCTAATCTTTACAATTAAATAAATCATTATATCACATGTTTTTCTATTAATACAACCTTACTCTATTACTGCAGACTTTATTACCAAATATTTATTTATATAATAAAACAAGATTTGAAGATTAACCTCAATAAAATTCGACAACGTGCAACATCCAATTTCAAGAATCTTTTTTCACAACTACTACACACATGATTTAATAATGAGTTTTCTACTAAATATGTTTCACTCTATGAATAATAATAAGTTCATAATAAAATCAACTACATGCGCTTATTAGTTTAGCAAAAATCCCGTTATTGGGAATCCCATAATAGGGACCTTTCCCTGTAGTGTATATTAGTAATTCAAGATTAAATTATTTAAAACAATGAAGATTCAGCTTCGACCGTAATAGGCATTTTAAATTTCTAGTATTGATTGTGTTTCTCACATACGCGATCTAAAATAAAGATTCAAAAATAAACAATTGGACTTTATTAAATAAGAGCTGTACTTATTATCTGAACAGAAGTATCTCAGACAAGTACACACACATGACTCTCAAACAAAAAGTACAAGAATAAATACATTTAATAATATTTATATGTATGATTTTTTAAAAAATGTCAACTTTCTAAGATGTGTCACAAGATGTGTCGAAATATCACAGGCAACTAGTCTGCTGCATATTATTATAGTAACTTAGACATTTCATGTCTCTAATGTTTTGTTTTTACCATAGTTTTTAACGATTCGATAGTCTACTTACTCCTATAGTTTACTAGCTGTCCCCCCTCCTAGAGTCTCTTCTACTGTAGTAGAATTCTTCTACTATAGTAGAATTAACTGATGAAGTTAAATAAGTTGATTACTAATTATTGTCATTACTATCTGTAATTATAGTTATAAAATAGAAATAAAGAAACAAGATCATCTTATTTAGAAAGAATTAGTAAAAATTTAATGTAAAATATATAAATTATTTCTTCAACACTTTCTTGATTTATTAAAATCACGATCAACTTGATTTATTACAATCATGATCACATTTATTACTGTAGAAGTAATCCACAGAAATCGTATTATCGGTGCATGTGAAAAAATATGAAATACTCCAAGAACATCATTTTTGAACATCTTCGACAATTTATGCGACGTCGGTGCGAAGTATGCATCGATGCGGAAATCATTTCTAGCAATTTCTGTAATGAAAATATAGATATTATTAGTGTAAAATAAAAAATAGATATAAAATAAAATATAGATATAAGTATAAAATAAAATATAAGTATAAAATAAAAAAATATTTATAATATTCTGTCATGAATTATTAACATGTTTATAACTTGGAAAGAAAGCGTTTCGGAATCTATGTGTATATAATTTTTTTTCATCCTTACAATAAGTGGAATATGTTTTTAGAATTTGGCCAATCATTTCTCGAAGTCGAAGTTAAGAGTCGTGCATCCCTTTGCAGGGGAGGAGGAGGGAGGAGGAGGTGAGAGTCGCTTCGCTGA
>NW_012130070.1:2603073-2609234 GCF_000143395.1 Atta cephalotes | reverse complement strand
GAGGAGGAGGTGAGAGTCGTCTTCGATTAGAAGTCGTGCGCTCTTGCGAGGGAGGAAAGGGAATAAAGTCGCTTCGGATAGAACATCTGTATTATATTATAGTTAGGTGTAGGTAAAAGTTCGTGGTTCGTTTTCTCGTGGACTAAACTTAAAAACCCGCCACGAACTTTTTCCCACACCTAATATATCCATGGATAATAATCTAAATGTACTATGGTTAAGTTACAGTTAGGCTTTTATATCACTAAACTTTCCGAATATTTCTGAGTATTTCTGAAAAATGTAGTAGGATAAAACATTATTTTTAAAACTTGTTTTGTTTTTGTAATAACTTTTTGTCGAAGGATGACCGCTATCTAAAACTTGTCGAAAGTTTAATGGTATATAATAACCCAAATCTAACCCAATTAGGATACATGGGTTAGAGTTAGGTTATTATACCACCTGGGTATATAATACAACTATATAACATGAGTATTCTCTGCTTTAAAATATATTTACCATTCGTATACTGTAGAGGGATGAGAGTCGAAATTGAGAGTCGTTCCCCTTTGCAGGGGAAAGGGGGAAAATAAATATATATAATATCTTATATAAATGTTATATAATTGTCATATAAATGTCATGTCGTATAAATATGTTATATAGTTGAACTTTTATGATTAATAACTTTTTAACGAAGGACAATCGCTAACAAAAACCTGTCGAAGGTCACTCAAGGCCATGACCTTGACAACATATATCAAAATTAAGTCATCGGCGGGGTGTTAATCTGAATAATTCCCTTAATCTGAATAATTACCCAAGATTAATTATTAAATATCGCCGAATATTGGTTTTCAATAATTTTTTACTCGATTATCTTATTATCAACTTTATAGAAAAACAGCAAGAGACAAAAATTGTTTATTTTCTTCTTATAGAATTCTAGAATTTTATCAGAATTTTTTACTTTTCAGTACTGCAATTTTCTATATTGGAAAATTGCAAAAATTGCGAAAATTGCAAAATGATAGAGGACTTTTAGATTTAATTTTTTACGAAGTTTCACGCTGTAATAATATTGTCTTCGAATTTCGGGACACCCTATATATGATATATGTGTAAGCTAATAAAACAATAATAAATATTTGTGCATAAATTTATTTAGATTTACACAGAAAAATATCAATCTATTGCTAAGAAAGGTGATTACTTAATTTATTTTCTTTCTTTTCAATAACGGTTAACGATTATCTTTAACAAAGAATATTTTTTTGATAATAATCTTAAAATATATTTATTACAAAATTTCAAAAAAACTCATTTTATGTATTCAAAACAAGAATTTATTTTCTTTTAAAGAATATTATAAAATTGATCGAAGAAACAAACTTTTCGTAATAAGCAAATCGAATTTGTTTTAATTTAATAAATTTGGTTGACGTATTAAACTTATTAAGATTCAGAATATATTTTGAATAAATTTAATACTTCTGATAAAAACTTATGATGAGGTTTATATAAGGGATATATGAATTTTTGAAATAAGTAATTATTACTTAGCGCAGAGTATTTTTCTGCGTATCAGCTATTTTTGGCTGATTATTTGACTGATACTTTTAGCTGATGTTGTATAGACAAAACATAATAATATTTTAATGTTATTTGGTGTTTATAATGGGTTTTAGTTGAATTTCGAATTGAAATGATAAGAAATTACAAACTATTCTATAATCTAGCATTTTGATTTCAAGATAAAGTGTATAACGCAAAAATAAATAACAACAGAATAGTTATCGACGGATCTTATATGTAAGAAGATAATCAGACTCTACAAGGCCTAGTATCAAATATGCCAAATATTCGCTGTTTGTAAGGTTTACACGGTGAATTCAACAGACAATACTAGTAATAAAAGTCGTGCAGGCTATCCGTTTGACTCAATTGTTCTGTTTGCTCATTTTTTTATTGTCAGTAAAGCAAAATGGAGAACATCATGATGTAATAATTCATAGATAAATAATTGCTTCCTATAACTACTAGAGATGGTCTTCTGTAGTTCATTTTATTATAGCTCTATATTTATACTTTGCAACACTATATTTAGTTTATATTTTTGTTATGTTTTATTTATAACCAAAGAGAGAAAATTCTTTGTATTTAAGGTAGATCTAATGACTAATCTAAACATAACAATGAGGTGCATATCCATTGTAACGCTTTTGTTTGTTATTTCAAATCATGAATTCATTTATTAAATATTGTGGAAATAAGTAAATAAATTAATTGTTTAGCAAACGGTTTTTTATGTATTCTTACATGTTTATAATCCCATAAAAATAACATTGGATCACTTTATTTTCCATTTTTAAAACATAAAAAAAATGTTTTAAAAATAGAAAATAAATTGATCTAATATTATTTTGATGAGATTATAAATTTATTAATATGCTCACGTGCAGTTCATTAACATGTAAGAATACACAAAGAATGATTTTCTAAACAACTGACAATTACTTACAAATGTATCAAATATGACCTAAGTATATGTTTCTCTGTTTTTAGAGAAATATATACTTATATTTGGTACATAAAATGCAAAAATGTAAGTAAATTTTACTACATATTTCTTAAAATCTTCATGACACCCATATAAATATTTGAAAATATTTTATATTTTTTAAAACTATATTTTGTTATCTTTTGCTCAGAAATGTTTTTATCTTTCGAATCTGACCATCAGTTTCTATTTTGGTCTCAGCAAAAAGTAAAGTACTAGACAAAATCACAAAATAGGCTATATAGGATTCCTTAATATTTATTTTTGGGATATTAATATTTTATTTATTAAATTGACAAAAATAATTTGACATGTTGATACTAACAAGCCTCTAAAATTATGCTATCTTATAAATTTACAAGACGATTATTACTGAAAAGTATTCGTTATATGATGTTAACTTGCACCTTATAAAATCTATCAAAAAGCGTTTAATGTATCGCGAAAAATATGACCAAATATCATAGCTAGGGTTTGAAACTGGATCTCTCTAGCATCATTTAGATTTGCATATAAGATATTTGTTAACATAGTATACTAAATTGATTATTAAATTAATAAATGAAATATTAGTGTTCCAAAAATATTAGACATAAGATCCACATTTCCTGTTGTTATTTATCTTTATATTGTTATAAATTATTGTTTTGCAATATTAAGAAATAATTATTTCTTTTATGTTCCTAATAATATCTTTTGTCGCGTACTTTTTGTCGATTCGAATAAATTTGCGTTTACGGATTGAGTTTGCAGACACAGATTGCGAATTGAATAAATTAATTTTAAACGAATGTACAAAAATCTGTCTCTTAAACCGTAAAACTGTGAAATTATAGCTTACGAAGCAATCGTTAGAAGTTTTATTAACTGCAATTAGATACTAATATTGTATATTCATATATATGATAAGTAAATTATTTCATCGAATATATCGAGCTATTATTTGAGAATTGCGGGAGAGGAAGAATTTTCTCAAATTTTTTGAAGTATGAAATATTCTGATTGTATATTTCTTTATCATATACACATGTTGTTTCTAAAAAAATAGGTTATGATTATTGATATTAATAGTTAATATATTTTTTATATTAACTATTTTTTATATTCTTCTTCCATTAAAACTTCATTATACATAATTGATGTTTTGATTTATTAATAATAACACTGGAAGTATTTGTTAAATTCATGAATCATAACTTTTTATAGTCAGTTTCCTGCTAGTCGTAAGATTTATGAGAAGTTTTAGATATTTATGATCGTACGTCTTACGATACTTAAAAGATTTGCAGTTTCAATCATAAATTCTTACAAGTCTTACGGGAACAATAATTACAAATCTTACGATTTTATATTTAAAATTACTCCATAAGTGATGAAAAATTGTAACACAGTTTCGCCGTTTATCAACTAATACACAATATGAGATACAAAATATTGAAAATATTTGCTCTATCTTTATTTTATATTTATTTGTTATTTTACATTTATTTGTTTAAATATTTTAATACACGTCCTAACGCATGACTTTTATTATTCAGGCATGTGTTTCACGCATGATGCGAATGATGATCATTTTAATCTTGTTTAGCGATCAGTATTAAAGAGAGATAAAATGATACATTATGCTCATCATACGTAAAACAGAACAGAACCTAGATATATGATGTACCTACGCAGCACACTGTACTTACACAAGGTCGCCGTGCTATCATTTGCACACTGAGACTCGAACGAATAGGTCGTGATGTAAATCGCTCCATATGTCGTCTCATTATTCCATGCAATACGATCGCGACAGCTACCACGAGACGCCAAACGGGATCACTACGAGAACTCAGTTTGCGAGGATACCAAAATGTTGCGTAACTGTCGTACTCTCTAGTGATTAATGTGCATGCAGTCGTATCTGTTGCGAGTGAATTTTCGCGAGTGAGTCGTGTTACGAAGAATCAAGGAGTGGAAGGAGAAGGTGGAGAATCATTGGTGGAGTAGCATTGAGTGATGGTTAAACACGTTAGGAATAAGTCTATTATTTATTTGCTTATTTGTGTTATTAATTGTTTATAATTATATATTTCATTCGTGATTTAATTACTTTTTGCAATATTATTTTGCTGTTATAATTTAGATAAATTTTTGCCATACAAATCAACGTAGATCATAATTTCAATTGCCGTTGTGTATTGTATCAATTGTGAGTTAGAATATTTTTTATTTTAAACTAAAGTAACAGATCTGTGAAAAAAATGTAGTATAAGAATTTTATAAAGATATTACATCTTATGGATCTATTATTTTAAAATAGATGTAAATCAGTTTATTTAATTCCGCATTTAATGTCAACTTATTGCGTATATAAGGAGGCATATAATTTATAAAATAGACTTCAGTATATCGAAATATTGTAATATTTTATATATATGAAATATTATATTATAAATATTATTAATATTTTATATATATATATGAAATACTAATTACATGAGATGTACTTGCTATCTGAAATTTATAAGTTATTTAAATTTATAAATAAAAAAAATATTCTGAAATATTTTATGCAATAAGAACGATTTTGTTGAAATATAAAAAAATTTAAATAAATACAAATCTGAAAATGTGTAATTCTGTTGATCAAAATAATTATGTAGGACGTTCCCCATTCAACAAAATTATTTTCAGATCTATATGTACGTATAATTTTTTTAGGACGAGCGTCCTACATAATTATTTTGATACGTGGATAATGAGCATAAATGAATAATGCTGCAAAAAGTTTTGATATTCTAGCACCAACTTGAGCATTCTATATAATTATTTTGATCGTCTAACAAAATTATTTTTATCTGTATGACTATCTAGTTACAGTTTTAGATACTTTAACTAAATCGTTTTTTTTTTTTTCGTATAGAATAATCTTAGTAAGAAATAAAAAATAAAAGGTTCATTTCTGAAGGAAAACTTGATAAAGATATTATCGTTCCTTACATTATTTATCAAGCACCTTATAACTATAACTATAAACAAGATTTTCATGATCCGCAATTAAGAAAACATGAAGATATAATAGATGAGTCAATGTAAGTAATCTTAATTTTGCTCGAAAAATATAAAATAATGTATATTAAAAAAATATATATATATGAGTATATATATTTATTCATCACAATTATAATAAACTACATTAATATATTATGTGAAGAGTTTAATATGAATATTATATTACAATCAAAGCGATATCGTATATTACAATCGATTCAATTTATTAAATAAATAATAAGCAATAGCAAAAATAAAATAAAATGATATATATTTATAATATACAATCCCTATTAATTTTGTTTATATTCTAGAAATGATAAAATTTGCAGAAAGACGTTTGTTATGTATTTATCTTAAATAAAAATAAATTATTATTTATTAAAATACTGTAGAAAATATTTCTAATTATAAATTCTAATATTTAAGTGTATTTATATTTTCCCTTCTTAAATATTTTTTTAAATATATCTACACGTATAGTATTTATATGTACACACACACGCACACGCACACGCACACGCACACACACACACACACACACACACACACACACACACACACACACACATATATATAACTA
>NW_012130070.1:2594706-2602024 GCF_000143395.1 Atta cephalotes | reverse complement strand
ACACACACACACACACACACACACACACACACACACACACACACACACACACACACACACACACACACACACACACACACACACACACACACACACACACATATATAACATTTAGGACCTAAATTTCAAACCTTATATATACATTCTTTTAGGATTAAATATTATTAAATATTGAATACAATAATTTATACAAAAAAAGGCAATGTTCAGATTTTGCAAGTTAGTAGTAGTTATATGTGCTTTGCATAAAAATAGAAGAATATGCGTCACAATCAATATATGTATATATATATATATATTATATATTGAATACAGCATATTCAACTAATTTAATTAATAAAAGAGTTACTAATAATTATTTATTGATTGAATTATTTATTTATTGAATTATTTATTGTGTTTATACTTATAATGTAGTTTAGTTTCAATATTTGATACTCATCTATTTATTAATAACTTTATTTCAATAATGTTTGTGAGAAACCAGAAGACAAAAAATCAATTGAGCAATAAAAATCAATTAATATTATTTGATGATATTACTTGATGATATTGAAATTATAAAAATTATAAAAATCTCAATATTAGTAGCTGTAATTACGAGCACACAAACTTTATGCTATACTATTGATTAATTTTAATTTTAATTCGTTACTTGAAAACTAAGAATAATTTATAATTGGATTTTCGTGTTAAAAATTTTAGTTTAAATTAATCGCTGATATACGCTGTTAAAGTATTGTAAGCTAGAACGAAAGCGTCATTATAAAATTGTTTGCATTGGTCAAAATGAGTAGAGGGAGAAGCGATAATATAAAGATTATCATTTAATTCACTTTAAATTTGCTTTTACTTTTTGCTATTTACTGTATCTCCCAAAAAGTTAGATATTTTTAAAATGGTTTTAATACCTTAAATGTGCATTATATTGCCATTAAATTTAAATTATCGTATTATATAGAATGGAATTATTTAAATTCAGTCGCATTTGTGAAGGCTTTTCTATCTTTAAGATTTCTATCTCGTGCACGTAAATATTAATACGCTTGGAAATAAATCTATTCGCGTTTTGAAACGTGCAACGTGAAGGTTATAATAGCACGTTTTAAATGGTCGATTATAATAGCACGTTTTAAATGATCTCCCGGACGAGACCGCAAACGGCTGGCGGGTTAGGCGCGGGGAACGTGCAAGCCGCACGGAAGTGTTTATGATCTATGGGCGGAGTGCTTGCGATTATGTATGAGGGAAGATTGTGCAAAGTGGATTAGTGGGATATTAGTGGCGGTCAAGCGTGCTGGCGCTTTCAAGATAAATACTTTGGCACAATATAGGCTCCGTGTCGTGTTACAAAACGCCCAGAAATCATTAGCCGCGTCTACGCGTCGCGTGATTGAGTTCCGAAGTAACTCATGTTTAGATGGGGTATGCGTGGCTGGAGCGAAACACTTTTAAACTCTTATTAGAAGCTGAACACATACGGGGAGGCATTCCTTAACACCTTGTTAATATCACCCTGTCGTTTTAAGAATTTATCTTCGATCGTCGGCGAGATTAGATCTACCTTACTGCAGCTGCACGATTTGGAATGATTGTTTTTGTTACATCGTCTTGAATACAGAAGTAGACAGATAATCTTTTACATGCATTTTATTTTGTTTTTTATCGTGCACACTTATTGCTTCTTTATTTCACATATATATTTCTTTTTTTACGCTTTCATGTAACTCTCTCGCATTGTATTTTCTTCCTCAGATCGGACTTTTTCTTATGTGTCTACAGTGAGCCATATTTTTAGCACGAAATAATGTATGCATATGTATGTCAGCAACCGTTTGTATATTTTATGTATTTAATGTCAAAAGTTAGTGATATGCTTAGTAGAATACTGAAACGTGACATGCAAGATGTAATTCTATTCGAATATGGTATTTAACAGACATTTTAGCAGTGGTTTATTTAAAGTACAGTTTATTCTTGTTTTAATTTTTGTATTACATATCCGCGCGCGAGTATCTGATCTCTATTTTGTTTAAACGTAACAAAATTAAATTATAATAAAGATTAAACAAGTTGATATAATAGTTATTTGAAATTAATTTTAAAATAGCTAAATAAACAAAAAAAAATAAAATTTTATATTTTACAAAAGTTTAATTAGAATCTCGTTACTTCTAATTATTTGCAGACTTAAAAAGTGGTTAATGCTTATCATTGAAGGATAAAATGAATCAACTGCTAAATAAACTTTTTTCAATTAGTTTTATGGAAATAAGAAAATGTAAAAGTATACGAGTAATTGAAATAAATTCGATAAGAGTTGCTCCTGAATGAACAGTAGCTTTACGAAAATGCATCTCGTATTATTGAACATGAAAATTATGTAATCCGTACATGATAATTTTTATTTAAAATAGAGTTTTGATTATTCGAACAGCAATACAGATAACTATTACGTACATTACGTGTAAAACTAATATTCTCACGCAATGTGCATCCGAAAAAAAAACTACAATGAAAAAGAAAACTGCAAATGTACTTGAGGAAGTTTGTTCGCAATTGTAAACCGACGTGTTCTACATATAGATTCGTAGATTTTTAGAGCTTGCGTATTGTGTAACGTGTTATAATCATACAGTTATGTTGGTATTGATCGTTGCCAAATATATTCATGTTTTCTCGGGACTCGTTGCTAGATGGCTTTCTCTTAACCAAGTTTTTATCAAATAACTTGTGTCTTATTATGCTCATTTCCTTAACAAGTAATAAATTTGCACGCGGAAGTGCAAACAAGTTGAATTGACGCCTTCAGTTGTCAGTTAGTAAATAATATATAATTATAGAGTACGATGAGATCTCTCAATATTATTTTAGATTTTACTGTTCTGAAAAGATTAACACATCGATTATATCGTGTGCTTTCACAACTGTATAAAAAGAACAATTTTGCTGAAAAATCTAAAAATTTAGTTAGATACAGATCTGAAAATAGTTTTGTTTTAAATTGAATAACTATCAAAATTCATTATGTAAACTCAAGCAATTAGTTACAATTAATTAGTTTAAGTGTCCTATATAATTATTTTAATAATTCAACAAAATTATTTTTATAGATACATATCTATTCATTCAGGGTAATATTTTGCTACTCTAATAAGTTAGAACTCTAATAACAATTAAAATCGTAATCTTTTATATTTGATAGAAAATTATCTGTCGTACGTAGAATTTCTAGCAGTAATATTCTAATAATTGTATATAAGAAAATGTAGATCTTATAATCAAATAGGAATCATTAATACGAATAATATAGTCATTTTTATATTTTATTATTTGATTGGATGTCATAGAGAGACTTTCTTGCTAAATTTGACAAATGGTGCAGATAAATTCTATCTCTGTCATTTATATTGATTAGGTGCAAAACATTATATAACATTATATAACATCGCAGTGTTTGATAGTTTATCCATTTTAGCTAATTTTTCGTATTTAGATATTATTTTCGTCATATAATTGCAAGATTTTTTTTTTGAATATAGCTAAGTTTTCAGATACTTCAATAAAATTATTTTTTCAATATATATATTGATCGCTTCTAATCGTAACATTTAATGCAAAAGTAATCGAATATAAGATAATGTAATTACAAGGCTATATAATAAATAAGGCTTAATAATAAATGAGAACGTGAAATTATGACACATCAGTTATTTCTGCGTTCAATGGAGAAATTAAATTACGTATTGTTATAGAATATTATTGATAAATTAAAGTTGCATCGATGAAAAATTCATTCTATTTATTTATTCATCTAGTTATATTTTGTCAGAGACTAAAATATAGTGTTACCAATAGCACATGATGCTCAAAAATTATTTATTTATATAATTTCAAAAATTTTGATATCAATAAGATATGTAAATTTATTAAGATATTAAATTTATAAATAATACTTTCATAAATGTGAGAAGGAAAATTAATAAATTTGTTTTTGTGCTCCCTCTTAATTTAACAATTAATTTTAACAATTTAAACAATTTTTTTATTATATATTGTATGATTGTTAGGAACGTTAAACATAACTATAGGCGGCAAAAGAATTTCGATATAAAGCCATAATTAATTATTAGTCTAAAAATCTAAATATATCACTGTCTAGATGCACTTACCACATGGCATCTAAGTTCTTTAATAATTAATAACTAAACTATTATTTTTTTCGTTATACTGCTCTGTCATCACATTAATGTCATTTTAGACTATCACAAGGTGAAAATAAATATAGTTTATATAGTGAAAAAAATTAATTTTTGATTATTCTTGATATATAAGTATGCATAACAAGTAGCAATTATTATAATTGCTTACAAACTTAAATCTTTATGTCGCGTCTAAGTTATAATCATTGTAAAAATTTCAATATCTTTTTAATTTTTTTACTTTTCATTTTATTTTTTAATTAGATGTCTTATTTTTGAGTTTTTTAAACCTGTTAAACACTACGATCTAATTTTTAAACTTTTTTGATGATTATACTTAGTTAGATTAATATTAATTACGGTTTGATGAATCGATATTTTTTTCATCTAATAATGATTATTTTTGACATTCCTAATGATTATGTAATGCAAAAAAAATATTTAATGGAAATTGGGAGGGATCAGAAATAGCCTTATTGATCCTCCTATAAATTGTATTTATAAGATGTACTTCCATTAAATGTTTTGTATTTATAATATAGAAATGTAAGAAATATCTTTTTCCATTATTAGCTTGTCCTTTTATCTCTAACTGAAAAAAACCATCTCGTATAAGTGATTTTCAGATCACTGCCGAAATGACAATTACCTTGATGTATAATGTTGTTGGCCAAAATATAATAAAAAATTCACGCTAATTTGTTCTTAAAAGACAGCAAAGTTAATTCGTTCTTGGGAAATCTGAGCGAGATTACTGGTATGCACCAGGCTCACTTACAAGTATACATTGTATGGATAGTTGTAGGAGTAGTCTCGATATGAGAGTTCGGTAACGTTATGAGAATTTTCGAAAGTCTCGCCGGATTATCGAGCCGGCCGTTTCCCCGTGTGCATTTGATCCCAAATATACCGCTGCAAAGCGTTACTCGATCCGAATCTTTTGATTAAATCATTACGTATTTGAATATATTTCGCAGATAATTACTTCGGTTGTTAGCTATTGTATTAAATGATAATTGTATTAAATGATCTTGCTATAAGAATAATCGAAGCGGAAAAGTCGAACCATAACGTTATTATGTTTTCTTATAGACTCATTTTTCAATAATGTACGTATAAAATCATTTTGTTGAACTATTATAGGATGTCCTATTTATAAGATGTTCAAACTGGTTACCAGAACGTCAAAATTTTTATAGTATTGTTTATTATGTTTGAGTTGACCTTACATGAGTTGATTTAATTATTTTGATTTAACGCAATAATATTGTCAGATGTCTACTAATTTTTTGATACTTTTAGATACTTCAGCAAAATTGTCCTTTTCGTAAGCATAAATGTTTTAATTTTAGTTTTCTTGTAATTTTAATATTGATGATGAAAAGAAGAAAAGGATGTAGCAAATGTTCTGTAGAATCCTCAACAAGAATGTCTCATTATGCATTAAGAGAAAAAATTATTATAATCACTGTAATTTAACTGTAATTTATTTTAAGTTATTTTTGGTACTAAGTTATTTTTTTGACAGAATTGTAAATAATAATATAAGAAAAAGGCTCAAACAATTTATAAAATTAATAATAAGTACAGGGCTACATGTCCACAAGGTCTTAATGCTGTGTTATTATGAAGCAAAAATTTATTATAACATACGTTTCGACCTTAATTAAGTCATTCTCAATGTTGAAACTAATATAATTTTAAAAAAACAACGACTTATTTGAAAGACACTAACATGATAAACACAAATAATAAAAATTTAGACGGTAATTATAATAATATAAAAATTCATCGCAGTATATGTAAAATTTCCATTATGGATAATATCGAGCGTTGTTAAGTATATCAACGTGAGAAATTAGATGTTGAAAAATTCGGATAAGAACTTGAATGTGTGAACATTACAGCGTATGGTCCAATGGCTATCTTATAAAATGATCTTAAAAACGCAATCACAAAAGCTCGGAATTGCATTCTTAAACTGACAGATGATTCAATTATGAATATTGTCTAGAAACATAATTCAGAAAAAATAATATAAAATAGTATGGTAAATTAAATGTAAGTAGCAAGTTAAAATAATTTCCTCAACTCATGATCAAAATTTTAAAAATGATGTTTTAATTACATAAATAAAATAAAAATTGTAAGTCTAAAGATAAAACGGTTACATAAATAAAAACTTGTGTATATGACAAATGTCTTTAGATAAGTCAAATAATGTCTTTAGATTTATCATTCAATTTAGCACACTATTTTATATTATTTTTTCTAAATTATGTTTCTAAACAATTTATAATTGATCATCTGTCAGTTTGAGAGTGCAATTCCGAACCTTTGCGATTGCGTTTTTAAGATCATTTTAAGATAACCGCTATTCATCACAACGCTGTAATGTATCTACACATTCAAGTTCTCATCCAAATTTTTCGGCATAATCTAATTTCTCACGTTGATATACTTAATTATTAATGATCAATACCATAATGGAAATTTTACATACTGCGATGAGTTTTTATATTATTGTAATTACCGTCTAAATTATTTGATGTGTTTATCATCTTAGTGTCTTTCAAATAAGTCGTTTTTTAAAAATCGTATTAATTTTAACATTGAAAATAACCCCAATTAGAGTCAAAAAATGTATGTTATAATAGAATTGTAAATATAATTCTTATTAATATTAGCATTAATAATTATAAAATTATGAAGCCTTTATAACCATAATTATTTTATCATGCAATTATAGGTCACAAGTACTAAATACTTTCCTTTCAGTGTATGGCAAATATTAACACATTTGTGTCACTTACATTTGCATGGTACTAAAATATTTATTATTTTCTGACTTATAAATGTGCAGAAAAGAATGATTTTTGATAAATTGTGCAATGTGAAAACTATATATCTATATATCTTTTATATCATATATGTCTATGCAAAAAGGTAACAGTTTTTAAATATAATTTACACAGAAAGAACGATTTTGTTGAAGTATTTAAAAATTTAGCTAGATACAGATCTAAAAATAATTTTGTTGGGCTATCAAAATAATTGCAAGAAAATTCTAACATGATGATGCTACAAAAAGTTCTAACTTTAGCAAGCACATTTAA
>NW_012130070.1:2586176-2592824 GCF_000143395.1 Atta cephalotes | reverse complement strand
GTTAAGAGTTATTTAACATTTTATATCAATATGTGCCGGAAGCATAAAATATCTCACTACACACTGAACTATTGGTTTTTCGATATCATTATCTTAATACTTTTATATGCAGAATAATTAAAGGAATTATATTATATAAAAAATTCACATAATTCCATTTAAAAAAACGGTAATCTTCAAATTTCCTAAGCGCCTCCATTTGAGAAAAATGTCATTACATGATGTCTCTCTCGATATCGAACAATTTTATTTCAAGCATTTCCTATCTCCAAAACTGTGGATGTTATTTGGATGGCCAGTCTTAGGAGAGACACTTTGTATATGCACGTCGGGCAAGGTGACGACGTCACGACGTCATTGGATCGTGCTCGCGAGATGTCAAATACCATCCATTCCTCGTAAATTCTTCAGCGACGTCGTCAGGGTATTTCGATCTCTTCGCATGTTGGACTCGTCTGGATATTGATATGTAAAATGTGGATGTGCGCTGCGACGAGCGTAAAAAAGTACTTTGCCTGATGGTGATGTTAGTTTCACGTTTTATGATTTTCTGTCCTTCGCCGATTCCTTTATATATGTGTATATGCTCGTAAGCACATCGGAGAGTATCGCGATTCTTTCACGCTGTGGACGTAGATAATTTTATGTCACTCGATAACTTTTGCATCAATCGAAAGTTCATTTTTAACAAAAATTAGAAACAAACTTATCTGTTTATTTAGAAGGAATTAATGATTGATAAACGTTTATCGCCTAGAGCATAAGTCCGCTAATGGAATTAAGACGGGTAGTCTATCGAAACGACAAATTACAGAGGCATGACGTTGTAGTGCCAGTATCAGTTGCTTTGCTTTTACGAATTTCTCTCCCCAGCCAATCGATATGGGTAAGACGTTTGAGAAATTGAAGACTGCTGGACCGCGTACGTCCAGTTGCTAGTCGGGATAATAGTTGTGCCAGGTGCCTTTCATCATTCTGAGACGGTAATGGACCGATACCATCGGGATCCGCGGTACTCTATTTCCAGTCCCACAGGCTTTCTATGTCGGTGATAATTTGGCACCTGGTATATGCTGGGAAATTCTAAGGCGTAGATAGCGCATCGTCGATTATTTCACCTTCCAATATACGAACCAGCGTACCTTAAATAGAAAAATACGAAGAAACACAAACGCCGGCTTCCCGAATTTTACAATACGTTCTGTCGGCTAATGTCAAATATTTGCACGGAAAAATATGTCGTTGGAAAGAATTATTCTCTTGAAAATTATTCATGATTTCTCTGTATAGTAAAATAACTGATAGTTTTGATTTTAATCAATAGTAAACATCGACTCTTTTACATTAAAAAATAAATAAAATTATTGTTTTAATATAATTTTAATAGAACTACACAGAAAGAAAAGTATTTTTGATATATTTGTGATAATTGCATGATTAAAAAATTATGTTTAGGAGGTTCACTTTTATAATTATTATTGCTATAATATTAGTAAAGGAAAGTCGTTAATACTGACATAAGTCTTCTAAAGTGACACCTCTTTATTTCTCAGAAATTAACTATTGCACTTTATTAATATATACTAATAAAATCATGATCTAGCTAATTAAAAAAATACAAACTTATAATTCGTGTGTTTGTGGCTTGTTTCTATACTAAATCAGCTAAAAATTCTACGAAAATGTGGAAATAAAGTTTTTACGATTTTCTTTTGCAAATTGTGTAATTTAAATAATAGACTATTATTATTTATCATTCTCTTATAAAATATTTTCTTGTTTTTTTATTTTATAAAATTAATGATACCATTCCTTTTTTACGATATAACTATAAATAACATAGCGCATTTATGCTCGGTATTCTGGTAATCCTCTCGTACTCAGTATTCAGAAAATTATCCGTTTGATAGTGGCATACAAGCGTGCCAGAAAACCAATTACTCGTTTTAAACATCGATGAGATATCGATTGGCAGCGAGAGACGTATTCGCTCCTACGAGCTTCTTCTAATGGGATTGATGCTCATTCGCTTGTGTTATTCGTTCGAAGCACTTCGTTTGGATGTCTCCTTATTAAATTATAAGGAGTTTCATTGGTACACTGAAAAATTCTTATATTTCTCACATGTCCGAAAATTTTTATGAACCAACAAATAAGATTCTTTACGAATTTTGATACGATTATAAAATTTTATAAAAGTTCAAGGACTTTAAGGAATATATTTATAAGAATTTATAATGTGATGAAATTATATTGCAATATTTATAAAGTAATAAGTAATCAAAGTAATAAATAAAAGAATTTAGTATTTTAAGAAGATTCTTTAATACTTACTTTCAGATAATATTTAATTTAAAAGGGTAAAGAAATTAATATTTTTAAATGAAGGAACAATAAATTTGACATAAAAATAATTTTTGTTCCCCTCATCTTTAATTTCAATTAAAGTCATTACAGCGAAATGTCATTGCATAATGTATAAAAATTTCAAATTTTCTTTGGCGAAATATATCATATGTCTCTACAGATCTTTACGCTATATTCGTTTGTCGATGATCGATTTCGGGATGATCGGAATTGGAATTCCATCTCACACGGCTGGTAACGAGAATGACGAGATTAGATATCGATTACGCTCGCGTCACGCGTCATGAGAAGAAACGATTTTCCGCTGAATCGATGAGCAATTCTCGATAGAAACGGAATGCTTCAAGGAATGATATGGTAATTTTCTATGCTGAATATCGAGTTTTAAAATATGCTCCTTTTTAATTCAGAAAGATCTATTATCTCACGAAACAATATCAAATTATAGTATATTGGATTATAAGTATATATTATATATATAGTATATATATATATATATATATATTATATATATATATATATATACATATATATATATATATATATATATGAAGTATATGTATATATATATTTATAGAGTTTATAGAACATATAAAATTTTTATAAATTTGTATGATAATACCAAATATGAGAATGATAATCATACTTTTAACAGAGAAAAATTATAAATAATCGCAAATGAATACATAATGTTTTGGTTTTAATAGGATGAGAAAATAAAATTACTCATTTATATGTTTATACCGACATGAAATTTTATTTTATTGTTGGGCATATATTCTTTCGTTTTTTATAGTTTCGATTTCATTTCAACATTGATTTTAAAGTTTTTTTCTGGACAATATGTACAATTTTGATGACTTCTTACACAAATTTTTTACTTTTTAACTCTATTTCTTCTCGCCTTCAAACGATAAAATGATTATCTTTGATATGGACATTAAAGATATATAATGAAGAATGTTAACTTAAGTTAACTGTATTACTTGTAATATTATTTATTCTACATATGTATAATATTAAACTTAATATTCCAATTTTTAATGTGGATTTATTAGTTAGTTTTTTTATATTTTCCAACATTTTTTATTACAGTTTTTATGTATTCATTTCCTTAATTTTTTTTTATTAAATTCTTTTTATTAATTGAGAAGACTAACAACAAGTTGAAATATTCTTTAACATTATTTATTTGTTAAAGAAAACTAGTTTAAATTTTCTTCTTTTTGTTTTTGATGTTATAATAAACTAGTTTTTATTTCTTGATGTAATTAAGTATATTTGACTCGTGTCTTGATTTCTCTATCACATTTCTCTATTACTATTTTAAATTTGTAATTGATATATATTATTTAAATATCAATATCAAAGATTTATATTATATTATATTTATATTACATATCTTTATACAATTTACAGAGTGTTTCATACCTAACGCACCATCTGCTAATGGTGCAGATTATGTAGATTCCTTTTGAAATTATTTTGAGACTAAAATTCTAATATCAAAATACCGAGGCTATAACAATTTTTGAATATAATCATTTAAAACTATAGTAAGTTATATTTGCATGTTCAGGTACAACACAAAGTGATAAAAGTAAAAACTAATAAATAAAAAAAGTAAAAACTAATAGTTGTTTTTTGTTAATATTGATATAAATATTACGTAAGCGAAAATAAAATTACAGATATTTCTTGATATTTATTATATTAAAAAAATACTTAGCTTTGACATTATGTAATATATTAAATATTAATACATTACATATTAAATATTAATATACATATTAAATTTTCGCCTCAAAATGACTTCAGGAATTTGCTATTAGCAGATGGTGCGTCAGGTCTGAAATAGTTTGTATATATATATATGTATAATTGTATATATATACTTTTGCGTTGATAAGAATATTGAAAAGAATATTTCGATAAAAGCTGTTTTTTTTATTAATGATATTAAAAAATTTTTGAAGAAAAATTTAGTACTTGAAAAATATCACGTATATTTGATCAGTTTAGCATGTTTATGTAATGAAAATGCGATATAATAAACAGCTTAGACAGAATTTGCGCTAAAACGACGGACAAAATGAAACAGTAGATCGATAATGAATCTCAGTGAGAAATAGAAGGAGAATAGTTTCTCGTGAAACGATGCAGGTGCATGTTCACGAAACGTTTTCGATGACCTGGAAATTAACGGAAATCGTTAAAATTGACTTTCATTACGCGAGCTAATTTCGAGGATTCCTCGGGGTATCGACACAAGTGATAGGACAATGTGCGCAGAACTCTCGAATGTACTCCCTTCATTCATGTTTTAACAGAATTGTTTCTTATACATGAGACACATGAACTCATCTACATTAATGATAATCTACGTTAATAGTTCATGTAATAGAATAGAGAGAAAATTATTGCTAAATAAATCAATTTTTAATTTTTAAAGTTAAAAATTTAAAAATAAATTTAATAGTAATCTATCACTGAGGAAGGATTAAAAAAGTACACTGATCTGTATAGATATAGGAATTCTAATAGAAAATGTAAATTTAATCAGTTTGACTTTAATTGATAAAAATTTATATTTCAAGAATATCGTTTTTATCGTAGCAAACTTAACAATTTTAATCCTTGCTTCATTTTCATGTCGTTTTCAAACTGTCGATCGATACGGTTATTTCCTTGGCCAGTTAAAAGAAATGTCGTTTCGCTTGTTATGCGCTGATATTGAATCGGAAAGCCATTTCTCCGGCGTGGCTGTCGACTGTGTTTGTGACATATATATCGAGGAGGAAGGGCGACATTCAACGCGCCGTCATTAACGCTCGCCACGGGAGAGTGCGACGACCTAGGTCGCAATTAGTTCGTGTACTTGGCGAAGAAACGAAACACCGTGCAAAGCGCATCGCGCGATCGCGCAGTCACGTCTTTCTCGTATCGTGGGTACGTACATACGAATGTACGTATGCAAGTGTAGCATGCTCGTGTGCTAAAATGCAACATCGCGTACGCAATTATATGGGAAACACGCAAACTCATTGACGTGCCTACGCGTACGCTGTTTTCTCTACTTAGGAGGCGCAATATTCTTTTTCGTCGCGATTCTCGTCGGAGGCTGTAAATATGCGTTTGTGCGTCCAAATTGACGTGCACACACGCTCTTGCATATTTATTTGCTTAATTATTAATGATGTTTTCTCTGTAACGAAATGAGAAAAACGAGGATATATAGGTTAATATGTGAATAGATATTATCTCTCTTATCATTGTCAACAATTAAACAGCGAAAAGCTTATGACGAAATATAGTAAAATTAGCATTTTTAATAATAAATAAGAAAAGTGTTTTTCATCATTAACAGTAAACAATAAAATGTATTAATTTTTATAAACACTGATGTTTTCAAGTAGGAATGTCATTGTTAGATGCAGATGCAGATGCAGTTATACAAATATTTATCACGGTGCGGATATAATATATTTTCTTATATGCTTATTATAAATTTACAATTTATGTGGCGTAAGATTATCGAAATTGTACCATTTATTTAAAGGCTCATAACTCAGAAATTATAAATATTCTCAAATTTTTTATAGCACAATAACTGCACTCTTCTTTTTTCCTTATGTAATTTTTTCATAATTTTTTTGCACTATTATAATATTTAAAATGAGGATTTTATTATGAGGATTAGTTATTATAGTGCAGTTTTGGTAACGAGGAAATTTGTTGCCTAAATCGCATCATATCAATATTCCTCATTTAAAATATTATAATAACGCAAAAAATTTAAAAGTTAGAAAAGGAAAAAGTTATATTTTATTATATTTAAAAATCTAAGAATATATTTTTTATAATTTTTGATAATTTCAAGAAGTAATTTACGGAGTTTCTGTGTGAAACAAAATAAACACTGCGTAGATTTATAATATATACATTTTTACATAATAATGAATGGAATAAAAATATAAGAAAAATATTAAGTAACGCGCGATTTAAGAAGTTAGATTGTGGTGCGATTTAGAAAATTACATTATGATTCATTTTAGGAAACTAGAGCATTTTTTAAACTTTTATTTATTTTATCTGTAAAAAAAATTTAAAGCAAACTTTAATCCTATTAATATAATTTAATTTTAATAATTAATATTCTAATTACGACAAAAGGTCAAGATTATTTAATTTATATCTTCCGTAATTCTGTTATGAAATACGTTGAAAAATAGCAACGCTATCACGATTCTTTTATTTATGTATATATATATATATATATAT
>NW_012130070.1:2578150-2585009 GCF_000143395.1 Atta cephalotes | reverse complement strand
ATATATATATATATATATATATATATATATATATATATATATATATATAACAATACTCCTGTATTGTATTTCATGTCGAGTATAACAGAGTAGCGTTACATGTAATTCTAACCCATAAGAAAGTAAATAAATACAGTAATTGAATTTTTAAGCGAGGTAGTGTGATTCAGATTTAAAAGCCGGTGTGATTTCGGCAACTCTATATACTTATACTCCTATATACACACATTTACACACAAATTATACTCATCGGGTAGTGCTCAAGCATACTATGGTCATTATTACCGCGACATCATTACACAATGCCAAAGCTTTCATCTCTGTTGGCTTTGGTCTTCCATGAATTAATTGTGAGGATTATCTTTAGAATTATATAACTTGAATAGCATAACAAGCCAAGGTACTGCCACATACTCAGTAGTTATTTGTTCTATACGTGATTTAATCTTGGATTGTATTCGATAGTAACTTTATATTTATTAGTAAAAGCAACGAAAATTGGAATCAATTTTGTTTTTTAATTGGTTTTGAAATATAATTTTCGATTATACATACCATATTTTTTCCAAATCGGTTGATCAGATTTATTTTGTCGTAACCGAAAATAATTTTATTACTTTTGGAAACAAACATATATAATTTTCTATTTTGATGTAAAATATACTATAAAATGAAAAATTCTAAGCTAACAGTAGTTTTTATTATTGTTTTCTCTTTATGTGTAACATTATATAAAGAGAATAAACGAATATAACATGTATTCAGTAATAGACGGAAAATAATGCGCTTGAAATTAAGACCGATGTGAATCTGGCGCTGAACTTTATCAAAAATAATAATTAATACCGTAGATCGTTTGTACTTCGTTTGTATTTGTTTGTACCTCAAACGATTAAACAAAAAGTGAAAAATAAGCCAGGTTCACATCGGTGAAATTAAGTGCATGCAACATGCATATTGTATAATCAAGATTTTCGATTGAAAATTTTTCATATTTTAAGTCGTTTTTTTTTTTATATACTTCATTATGTTAAGTGTCAAAATATTCTATTATATTCGCGATGAAAATTTACTGATATCTAATCACGAACTGCGACAATATCTTGCATCAGAAAACCACTGAAACTATGTTGTTAAGAATTGTGGACACTGTCGTAGCATGTCCGTGCGATAGGAAACATGACTATTCCCGACTCACAGTTAAATAATATCATCGGAAAGATGAGAAAGCTGAACGCGTTTTCAAGAGAAAACATTTTTCTTGAAATAACGTGAGAGACACCGTGGAATTACGTCTTTCATTCATTTGCGACAATGTTACGTAAAATCTTTGTTAGATTTTCGAACGCTGTTCTTGCTTTGAATACAGAATAAATGTCTAACTTGTACAATAAAATGGAATCTACACTAAGAAAAAAATTTATTTGAGTAAATTAATTTAGTTCGTCTTTATTTTTTTCGATAAAGAATGTATATATTTAAGTCAAACATGTTATATTTATATAAATACACACAGTTTCCATTGAAAGCAATACAGATAATTAAATTAATTTAGTTAAATAAAAACATTTTCTCTCAATGTAAGATACACGAAACAAATTTGCTTATTATTACTATAAATTTATTTATTATTAGATGACATTTTTGTTCCGATTTATCGAAATCTATTATATATTAGAACCAATTTAAACTCTTTTAAAAAAGAAAAATATATCGAAGAATAATATTTTCTTTATTATTTAGAAATATATTATATAAAAATGTAAACTTATAGTTATAAAAAATATAGAAAATGCAAAATGGAATTACAGACAAATAGAACTTTTAAGACAGTGCTGGAGAATAAACGTGTATAGCGAATAAAATATTGTATTTGTCTGTATAAAAGTGCATTAATATATCATAAAACGAATGTTCAATCAAAAATCTCCTATAAAAATTTTATATCCTATCACAACACTTGATATTCTTGCTATATTTCCGTTCGTATTGTACCATGTAATCAAGTAGAACAAGCCGATCAATGGAGTCTGCGAAAACCGTTCAGGAAATAGCCTGAAATACTATTTAATGTATGAAACGTATAATTATAGGAGAAACACTGACATTCAGCCGAATGGTGCGAAAACATCTTAATGATTTCTCAATGTGAAATTGTAAAAAATTAAAATCTATTTCGGGAAAGACAGTGATAGAAAGTAATTAGAAAGAGCGAGCGATTATCGCGATTAAAATCCTCTGGGTAATCTCGCGATTTAACGCGACGAGAGATCGATTTACATAATCCACCGTCGACAGCGAGCGAAATTTGATGTTGAGTTACTCCATCCGCTTCTGTAACAATCTAATCTTCGCGTTATTCGATCGCTTAAGAACCCTTCACAACTGCAGTAATTTAGACTTAAATCAGATCAGTTTAGCAATTTTTTTGTTTTTTAAAATTGTTATTTATTTTTATTATACTTGTTAAATTGAAGTTGAATTAATATAACTTTAATTCTTTAAGAATTGAAAGTTTCTTTAAGTTTCTAACAAAGAAACTTAAAGAAGATCTCATTTTCTAAGAGTTTTTGGAACTACTGAATTCTTTTTTGGCATCAGAAATTAAAAATTCAAATTTCAAAAAATAATCTGATTATTATGAACTCGATTTTGGGAGAGTCTTGATATCGTTGAATTTGAAAGTAAAGGGTCCATATATTCGTCCATTTATTACGTAAGCATAATTGGGAGAGAGAGTGGGGGGGGGGGGTTCAGATGATTGCTTACATGAGGAGGGGAGCGGGTCATATATATCTTTACGTAAGATTTTGTCTGCTGCTGATAAAAAACGATAAGTATTATTTATAAAAAAACTTTCCAAATCTGTTGCTGATAAAGTGGCATAAATAAATTATAAAGTGCGATTTAAATTTAATGAGTGGGAGTTGACAAAACGGACTAATGGCCGCGTTCAAGTTGAAGCTTTTTTTTTAACCGAAAAAACTATTAGCCTACTTATCGAGCCTACCGTTGAACGTAATTGGTTGGATCTATAAGTATTAGAACTAATCATGTGCAATTACTCGACAAATAAACCAACTGCTTTATTGACTTGAACACGACCATGCTAAAGAATTTAAGTTGTTTTAATAAATCAATTTAACGTGCAAAAAGTGCAATTCAGTTTAGCTTTAAGAAAAAAATTATACAATAATATAAAATAAAATACATTAATTTTGCTAACAACATATTGTATTATATATTTATATATTCATTTTCTCACAATATATTTTAAATTAAAAATATATTTAATTTACTGATATTATTAATAACAGTTCGTTTGGCACAATTTTTTCAATGCAATTGTATGATTCTTTTAATAATGTTGAAAAAAATCATATTATTGCGTTGTAATTAATTTTGACATGACAAAAAATGTCATGTCAAAACTAATTGCTGTTAATGATATTAGCAAATTAGCCTTTTTTGCGTGGAAAAATCTTACGTAATTATAAGAGAGGAAAGGTCTTAGAAATCTTTACGCTTGCTTACATGAGGAAGAGAGGGAGTTAAAAATGGTCAAAAATTTGTTTACGTAATACCATTAATTGAATTTCAAAAGAATAGCATCCTTTAATGAAGTAGATATTTAGTGTCACAGGTATACCTAATTAAAGTTTAAGAGTCAATTTGAAAATTAGTACTGTTTGCGTAGCTTCAAATAAAGTGAAACTGGAAACTTGATGTTATTTTGAATTAAAAATTCGCTAAAACCAAGTTTTGTGTGTGTGTGTGTGTGTGTGTGTGTGTGATAGTCAGATTAATTAAAAAAATTGTATTTGCCATAAAATTGTATTTGGAGCCATCATTTTAAATATTTTATTTTTGATTTTAGATTTAAATAAACATTATCAAACAACATTAACAATAGTTTTATGGAAATTAAGCAAGCAGTTTACAAAATAAAAGGTGCCAAAAGATCATGCCTGTTTACAAAGATAATCGATTTAATAATTGATTGCGAAAATAATGAATTGTTAAGTGATTGTGGGATAATATAGAAAAAGAAAGGAAACTTATTTAACGAAAATTAGTGATATTGGTACAATATTTATTTTAAGATACAAACAAACTTCGTAAACAATTATTGCCACACATTTATACACAGTTACATTAATTATTGTCAGTGTTTAAATGATAGCATGGTTATTGTTATCTATTTGAACTTCTTCTACTTGTAATTATTTGAGGATGAAGGTTTTTTTTTATTGTGATGTGTGATGAAAACAATAAACAAATAATTGTTTTGTCAATACTGACTTCAGGATGCTAAAAGACTCCGGCGTCTTTTTGTCGATTTTCTCACCGCGTGATGAGCAGCCAAGAGAAATTTCCACCACTACTTCAACTCTCTAGCAATATCGCATTTTTACCCCTCAAAACAGAAACCAATCCGATATACCGGAATCTGAAACTGCCTGGAAAAAGAGCGAGATTGGCTTCGATCGAGTTAATCGAAAAGATTCCCTATTTTCCACTTTCTTGCAAGGCCATATCTTTATTAGTCATGACCATCGCCATATAATTTCAATTTGCACAAATTTTTCTGATATCTTTGATCATTTAAGCAATTCGTGCTTTTTCAATTGAATAAAATCAAGAACATGTGCTGCATATATATACAGATAGAAAGATATGGCATATAAAGTTACTAAATACTGTACAAATACAGTTTCACAAATATATCTGCGATATTATTACGCATTCAGAAACGTAGTCTGTAGATATTTGCTGAAGATTGATCGTATATGATTTAAATCCATTAAATTAAACGATAGTAGATATAACTTATATAAGATTTCATCTAGAAACAGTTATTTGTTAGTTAATTTTTACAAGTTTTAACACTTTGACTGCTATATCACACATATCTGGATAATTAAATTTCTGCAAAAGTTTTGTTTAATTTTACTAAAAATAGTATTTAAAACATTAAAGAAATAATATAAATTATATTGTATTACACTGTTAGATTATCGAAGGAACAGTAATCAAATTCCTTGAGTTATAATAACATTTTATTATTTTTTACTTCCAATATCAAATTGTAAATCAATCCATGTTTACGATTTTAAATTAAACAGCGTCCATGTTAACATATACACTTAATAAATAATAAACTAAATTTAAATCAAATTTAATAGAGTTTCTTGAGTTAAATTTTTTAACTGCATAGTTTTAAATAAATTTAAATTAATAACATATTGAATAGAAGCAATGATAATTTACAGAAATGGTAAAAAGTAACTCAAATTGAGTGTATATATTTTAACATTACTGATTTAATAATAAAGGTATCAGAAAAAACCAATGTATTAGAATGATTTACTAGATTTATCAAATTTAATGCTGAAATTGCTTAGCAATCAACTTCAAAGTGTTAATTGAGAAAGAATGTACTTAAAATTATAATTCAAGTTGCATTTTATAGTGATAATTTATATGAGTGTGCGAAATGATTTTGAGAGACATTGAAGGCCCATTATAAATATATAGAGTTCACTCGTACATTGTTCAAGTTAGTTCGTACGGAACACGAAATCCCGACACGTCTCGGTACGTTTGACAAATTGACGCGAACTTCGAGTGACTTTTAGCTTGATGTAAGACGAGTTCTGGTTTAAGTTTGAGCGTCAAATTTATTTTCAGCGCATGGATAGATGAGTGAAGTAGGTTCCCGTAAAG
The DNA here is from genome assembly GCF_000143395.1 of Atta cephalotes. Classification (NCBI taxonomy): domain Eukaryota; kingdom Metazoa; phylum Arthropoda; class Insecta; order Hymenoptera; family Formicidae; genus Atta; species Atta cephalotes. The sequence goes on along the minus strand of NW_012130070.1, from coordinate 2,579,282 downwards.
CAATGTCGATTAATAATGCCTATACGAAAATACCGCATTTCCCTTTCATTTCCGATCAAGATGAGATCTATCATTTTGTCAAAATGCTCGTACTAACATAAATAATTTAAAGAAAAACCTACTTTGTTGATGAATATTCTGTGTTATAAAATAGTAACATTAAAATCCGATTAAAAAATGTCGATTTAGATTTCTTGACAATTTGCATATGTGAATGGCATCAGAGTTTCCGTTATAAAGAAGAAAAAGTATTTTGAGTTACTTTTTTAATGCTATTAGTATGTCCAAATTTACTATATGATTATATCATTTAGATTAATATGATTTATAAAAAATAAAACATTTTCCGAAAAAAGATATATTAGCAAACGAAGCCATCAAATATAACAGAGAAAAAAATTTTTTAATTAAAATATTAGTAAGAAAATAAATGTTGAACGAAATAGACCCGAACAGCAGAGGGAGACTAGCAGAGTTAATTGAAAATGAACAGTTTAAACACCTTTTGTTAAAACTGTGTACTATATATACTTAAACTCTTTCTTGTGTGCATGTGTATTTTCAATTCTAGATCGTCCTTAAGAAAATCGCTCTTCAAGACCTAGGTCGTCGATTCAATTTCTCACGCGCGAGCGACAGCTCGTGATAGCTCGAACGGAACGCGGAATCGGATACGTTTCGGTACGTTTGACAAATCGACGGAAGCGAGCTCGCAGAAGTTTTTTCTCTGACGCGAATACTCGCTACGCCACTTTGCGCAAGTTTTTTGATGGGGCACATGGTCGCGTCCCGTGCTTGAAGCTTCTTAGTTATTTTTCCGCGAAAGATCGTTTTCGGTTTTTCCTGTGGCGCATAAAACAGTTAGGAGAAACTAGGACTTTTCTTACGTTTTAACCTTTATTTATTAAAATTTCATACAATTTTCACCACTTCTTACCACAATTATGTTTCGTAATACAATTAAAATATTAGAATTATTAATCCGATAATTTATTCATCATATTCTTGCTCTCCTCTTTTCGTATATATATATATATATATATATATATATATATATATATATCTATAATTAATTTATTATATATATAATATNTATTAGTAGTAAGTAAGAAGTAGTATAAGTAAAGTTAGT
>NW_012130070.1:2575789-2577751 GCF_000143395.1 Atta cephalotes | reverse complement strand
ACGATTCTCGAATATTTTAATCGTATTATGAAATATCATTGTGATAAGAAGTGATGAAAATTGTATGAAATTTTAATAATTAAAACGTAAGAAAAGTCCTAGTTTATATATAGTTTATATATATATATAAACTTATATATAAAGTTATCTTTTAAATATCGAATCGTATAAATTTATTTCTAAATATCTATGTTTAATCATATATATTTCTTGTATCAATACACGTAAGTAATAATAATAATAGTTAATAGTTTCACAAATATTAAGAAATTAAGGCAATTAAGAGATTACGATATTAATTAGAAAAAAGCAAAAAGAGCAAAAGAGCATTGAAGACATTATTTTTGATATAATTGCTCAGTGAAATAAATTTCTATGTTCGAAAAAAGCATGAATCCACCAATTGCAATCGTATTGAATGATTATAAGGGCACGTGAAGTAATTAAAATTGTGTATGCACAAAGACTTGCAATGAAATTTGAACCGATTCGTCATATGGAATTAACGTTCGAGTTGTGCGATTGCTAATAATTTCAGTAAATAGGTTTTTGATTAATTAGGGAATTTGACAAATTCAAATGTGCAAATGCACAGACGATGTAATATGATAAGCATATATTAATATGTAATATGGGACTCTGAATATTACTGTAATAGTCACACGCAATGAAAAAATAATTTTGTTATATATGATAAACATGTTAATAAATTTTCAAATATATATAATATTTAAAGTTGTTGCATTATGATATAATACTTGAGGTAAAAATATATAAATACTTTTTTAAATATTACTTTTGTTAACTTTTTAAAAAAGCAAAAAGAGAGAAATTTAAATTCTCACTGTCTACCGCAAAATGTTTAGAACGATACTTTTTTCAAAAATTAATCGTGCACGATCACATTGAAATTGATTGCAGTGTACCGAAAGATCCTTGATAGATTCACAACGTATGGAACAGGATAAGATGCATCTCGTATTTCTCCATTTCTCCCTTTACCACATTCTTACGTCTTCATTGTATAATGTGCATCGTGCACGCAAGTTTCATGGAGTCTGGTTGAAAGTGAATGCTTTAACGTACGCACCTGTATTGCAAGCGACATATGACATCTTATTGCCTATAAATCTTATTTCTCTTTTGTAAGATTCTGATATATGGTTTTGCAATTTTTATTTCTTTTTTTTGTTTTTTACACAGAAAAATTTGTGTTAAATTTAACATATTTCATTTCCAAACTTAAATTTTTTGTTATTGTTTTTTTCATTACGATGAATATATTAGAAAGTGATTTTTTTCAATAAAATTAACACTTATGATATATTAAATTACGCGCGAATATTTCATTCATCTTAGAATTTATATTTTAAAACACATTATTTTTATGTTACTTTTATGTTACTTGTTCATGATATGTCACTTATTCATAATTTGTGTCATTTTGATACTATAAGAAATGTTGAATATCAATTTAACGTAGAAACATAATCACATGTTAAATTAACACTCGAATATATTAAAAAATTCAACACAAACGATTAACAAGGACGCGAGTGAACCATTTCCAACACAAATACACAATGTTTTTTTTAACGTGTATTAAAAATCTTAAATCTTAAATCTCTCTTGTGTTGTAATGTGTATTAAGAGAAACATAAAATATTTTTATAAAAAAATTTTATTGTAATAAAAGAAACAGCTATTATCTGTTTCCTCGTCACTGGGTATTTTATATTTGTTGCGTATTGTATAAATTGGTAAAATTGCAGAAATATCTGCATCTTCAGATTTATCACAATATGCAATTAATAGCGCAACTTTTTGTAGCATGTTCATTAACGAATTAAATTAAAAAAAATTAACCACTATGCGCAATATCGAATCGTTAATATTGTTTGTAGAATAATATGCATTATATAAATTGATATTTTATATGTAACAATTTATATGTAACAAATA
>NW_012130070.1:2561908-2575769 GCF_000143395.1 Atta cephalotes | reverse complement strand
AACTTTAAATTAACTTATCTCTAACTTTACGTTCGTAGTGTGTGTGTGTGTGTGTGTGTGTGTGTGTGTGTGTGTGTGTGTGTGTGTGTGTGTGTGTGTGTATTCTTCTTAGCTCATTTTTAATTAAATCGATTAATTGCCACTTTTGACGAGCACTATATATACATGTAGGATAAAAACACTAGATGTGGATCTGGCACTAATTCCGGATCACTTTTTTTAATTTTTATATTTAAATAATTATAGTATTTTCTATTAAATGATATATATTACAAGATTCTTTAGGATTTGCCTTATTTCTTTCTAGTGTCAATCGAGTTTAATTTATTAGGAACAGCGCTACATTTTATTGATGTTATTAACTAATTATATGTGCAAGATTAATGTATGTATCCCTAAAAATTCATTCAAAGTGTAATAGTACGAATTGCCTTACGGCGTTTATAGTAGATAGTAAATTATAGCGTTAGATTTCATGGAAAAAATTAATGTTATGTTCAGTTGAAATTAAATATGTCCGCAGAGGTTTGTTTATCATTATAACGATACTTTTATTGCGTAAATTTATTATAAAATATTTAAAAACTCAAATCTTACAAATAATGCCATCCCGAAAAGTTTTTTTTGTTTCAAATATCAAAATAGAATATAAAATATATAGTAGAGTAATTCTGACAAATACGCCGCTGGGATTTACGCCACAGAAGTCAGAAAAAATAGAAAGAGTGGAGGGTAATTTTCCCGTAACTACTCTGTTGTATGCCTTTATGTTGTATTAGTTCCTATTGTGTTATGATTTCAGCTTCTTACTGTTAATATTAATGAAATTATTGTGAGTTGAATCGATTTGTCACTGTAATAAGTAATGCCATAAATTATAATCTACATAAAATGATTACTGTAGGCCGTATAAAAGATTTAGTTATTTCATGATACATACGTGTAGTGGAATAGTAAAGCATGTTATGTAGCAAAATACAAGTGCTTTGCTTTCTTTGTTTAGATTGTTATTTTGTATATTCCACCTGTTTGGAATATACGGTATTTTTAGCGAGCGGGAGTTATATCCAAAGTATACAAAGTGCGTAGATTGAATTCAGCGCACTAAATCCATTAAATGCATTATATGAAATATGTACCTCATGTCATAACACTTGTAATATATATAGGAAGATTGTAATTATTATTTATTACTTCATATACATATTTACCATTCTTATTCCTTAATAAAACTTTATAAACGCATTTTATAAATTATTGTGTATTATACGTTTAATTTATATATTTATATTATTCGTAAATTTTTCATGAGCCGTACATACTCCCTCTCCCCCTACGAGTAGTCCACCCCTATGGGATGTGCGGCAAAAATATAAGGATTTTAAAAAATTTATTTTTATAATATGAAAAATATATATTTCGGAGTTCTAATATTTTTTTCATATCATTACAATAGTAATAGACAGTACAAAGTTTTTACCGATATAGTTCATTTACTATAAACATAGTAAATAATACTTAATAAATTAAATTTTTGATAGGCAATATATATCGAAATTACTTTATACATGTCTATATGTAAAAAGTGTTCATAATTGAACTGTTTTTTATTGTTAAACGTATAATTTTTATTAATTTTTATTGTAATTATAATTATCATTAATTTTTAACTGATAATAATTTTAAATAAACTTGAATGTGTTAAAATGGCATCATAATCCAATTAAATCCTAGAACTAAATGTGAATCATTAGCTATAATTCCGTTATATATTGCGATATGCGCAAATCATTTTTATTATTCTTATGGGATGTAATAACGTCAAAAAGGATAAAGCATTTGGTGAATTGATCAATTAGTACCTACATGGGATCTAATTGTGAATAATTGTCATTACTTTATTTAATTCAAATTAAACATATAAAACGGTAATGAAATGAAATAAAATCATCCATAATGTAATTTTTATGATCAATCATAACTATTAAATATTTTATTAATTGTTAAAAATATGAATTTTTTTTTAAGAGTGTTCCACAACTAGTAGTTTTATCCTATATAAATACATTATATGTATAATAAAGTATGCACGTATTGCATGTGTTCATACAGCAAGAAAAAATTTTCCATGGCAAATCTTTCTCAGAATTCGTGAGAAAGTCGACAAAACTGTAATGAGATACAAAGAAAAGAGATCACTAATCGAAAATTAACAGTATATATTATTAATTAAATATTTTGAAATATTTTGGAGTAAAATTTTCTTGATATAACAAGGGATTTCTAGAAAAATACAACAATGACTCGAGAACATCAAATGTAATAAAACAAAATCAAAAATGGTGAATTTGTGCGCGGGAAGCGTTGCAGAAATAGTTAAAGCAACGAGATTGAAACGCACGAAATCATTACATTAAAAAGTTCCGCATGTTTCGGCGTATATTTAGACAATCTTCAGTATAAGTAAATCTTCAAATATCAATAAGTAAAAAAGTTTTTGCATTACTATTATATTATAGTTATGTAGGAACTTTTCTATTTATTGATATTATTTGACTTGGAAATTTCTATACAGTAGAGTAGATACTTGAATATTAACTACATTTACATGATACTCTTAATACATTTAATAAATCCGTAGTTATGAAACTGGCCAATCACAGTCGTTCCATTCTTCCGAGGAACAACTATGATTGGCCAATTTCATAACTACGGATATTATTAAATTCGATTAAGCATGCCGTGTAACAGAGGTCATTGAAGAGATATAATAATAAAAATTGTTATAATTGAAGTTATATATGGATGTATATGTGAAAATGATTACATATATGAAATTATATGTATATGCAGGAAATATATAAATAATACGCATATTTTTAAAATATTTTTTATAAATATTTTAAAAATATTTTTCAAAAATATTTTCGGTACAAATCAAATTAATTTATAATAATTTCCATCAAATTTAATTTATTATTAAAGCAATGTGACTTGCATTTTTATCACTACATTTAACGTTAAACATATTTTGATTTATATATTTTTATATTTCATAATTGTGTTCTTTGTGATATTAGAGACGAGTGTTTTTCTTAATTAAGTATACTTACTTATTGTTAATTCAAGTATATCCTAAGCGATTGCATTGATAAAATTGTTTGCGCAAATTGTTTGATATAAAAAGTAGCTATATTCTTTTAGAAATTTTAATGCATTAACGACTTGCTAATATGTAGATATGAATTTATCGATAGTTTATTAAATTTAAATATTCTGCCTCAATATAATCCATGCATACTGATGACGTTTTAAATTCGGCCGCGAGCTTGGCGAGATGTTAACCCGACGTGAGGGCAGGATTTATTGATCAGCCGCTATAAGCGCGCGAATGTTCTCTTTCCCTTTCTCCGCGGAGGATTATAAACGATCGCGTAGTTTCACTGTTCCATCCTTCGCGAATTTTGCGCGAATATTACGCAAACCAAGGCTGCAACGTCTTGAATTACGTGCGAGCGCTTTCTTCTGCATGTAGACGCGATGCGCGCCTCCACGAGCGTCTTTAATGGTACATTAACTGCTGCGGTTCTCCTAAATTATTGATATTTACTCGACGTAACCGGAATATGTATACGAGCATGTTTTCGCAGTCGAGTACGTTCCTCATTGGGAGAGGTATCCATGTTCACGCGAACGATTAAATTTTACATGCCCGATTACGAGACACTTTCTTGAATTTCTTCGATGGCTTATATCATATAGAGCGATCTAAAATCGATATAAACTGCGTATATACAAACTTTTTTACTTCTTTAGCATTTTTAAATATACAACTATTGCTATATGATTGGCCTAAAGAGGGTCTTATAAATTATAATTTAATTGTAATTGAACTATTTTTATGTTAATAATAACTCTAATTATAATATATTGTATATTTTCAATTATATACACAGGATGTATTACATTATAACAGTATATAATTATTATGTTCAATTATAGTTAGAAGCACAAAAAATTTTTCCCTTAATCTATAATAAATAAATGTGTTACAGTATAATAAATACAATCATTATCATAAAAATGTTAGCTGCGATGTATTGACATTATTAAATTTATATTATAGTAAATTTAAATTATACCTAATTTGAATTATTTTTATTTCTATAAATCATCACTGTTCTTGCTTAATACATAGTTAATTTAATTAAAACAAGTTTAACAAAAGCTTAATTCAAATAATGTATCAACTTAAATTTATTATTAGTTTATTATTTACTAAGCGCACGCATTAATAAAAATTGCTTACTTTAAAACTAAACATTTCACAGAAATGGATTGATTAGATGTATTTTTAACTACATAATTGTATTAAAATAATAATAACTGATTCAAATCTTCTCTCCCTTTTAATTGTTTTCGTTTGTTATTGTGACATCGCTTTCTTATTTCATTTCTATTGTTTGAATGATCTACTGTTATCGAGTTATCACATAAAAATAGGTATGTATACTGAAAAGTGTGTCAGTTATTGCTTCCATAATAATCTATGATTCTGTTTTAAGTTAATTTCTCATTATTGTATTTTACGGTTCCTTGTACATGTTTACAATGTTTAAGGGAATTTTATCGCGCGAGGCGAGCGCGGTTGCTATAAACAATTGATTTTTTATGTGTCAGAGTTAGCAACAAAATCGAAAATGGATATATTTCGATAGCATATGTTACATTTTGGTATCTAAAACTTGTGAGCAACAAATTCTTGAAACAATCTTTGAGTGAATAAAGTGCTCAGCGCTGGCATCAATAATTAATTATTTTTCGTGTGTTAGAATTAGCAACAAAATCGAAAATGGACATATTTGGATAGTATATGCTACGAGGAACATTTTAGTACCAAAATATGTGAGCAACTAACTCTGTACACATAGCTTTTAATCATGATGCTGCTACGCGTAACGATGCAGTTTTGATTATTTATTGATATTTGTTTAACAATGTAATTTTTTTGATATTTCTTTGCACTGTCTTGGAACAATAAAGAAGCAATAAAATCTTGTTTTTTTGATATTGCATCTCTGTATATATTTTTTATTTTGGAAAAGTCCAGTTTGCCATAAAGGTGGACCCATTTTTTTTACTGCTAAACGGTTGAAGCAACAAAATTCGCTCTGGAACAACTAATTAGTAACAAAATAGCACTAAATTTTTGACTATGTTCGAACTCAATTTGCGCTGGTGCTGATCCAGCTTAATAGGGGTCAAATTTGTGCATAGCAACATGCTTGCCTTAATTTCCGCCATTTTACAACATCATTGGCTGGCGTATTTACCATCATACGATTTGAGATGATTGCAGATGACCAAGTTCTGATATAAATTAATAAAGTGAAATAAATAAGTAATAAGTAGCAATGCGACGTGTTGTATGAAATATTGAAAAGGTTGTCATATTATAAATAGTATTGATTATTATTGATTATTTATTATGCATGAAAATGAAACTGACTTTTATTGTCATAACAGGCATATTGAAACAAAATTCGCCAAAAAATGGCTAAATAAAAAACTAGTGTTTCTAATAAAAGTTAGAACAGACTGCCGCCAAATTTAATCAAATTTACGTTAATAACACTGATTTTTTTATAACAAAATCATCTGTAAGTCGGCTTCTATTATAGCGACTGTAGACGATATACAAAAAATATGACATGTCAAACACATGTAGCTGAATTGGACTAAATGAACATAGTATTAGGTGTAGTAAAAAGAAATCCATTATTTTTCCATTCAATTTCATGCAAAAATAATGAATTTCTTTTTACTACACCTAATATGATTAAAAGTAACATTCTTTAACAAATCTCGTGTAAATATTATACTGCTATCGCTAGATAATGAGGAAAACATGGAGGACAACATCGAATACGTATTTTCTGTATTAATTATAATTAGTTTATAACTCGTGATTGTTATAGCTATTGCAACTCATTTGAAACTCGTGGTTGACTGTTACATGTGGCGGATTTCGACAACTAATCAAAATAAATATCTTTTATAAAAAAGTCTTTCCACTTTAATTCAACAAAATGCACGTGGAATTATATTAATAAATATAGAATTAGATTTATAAACGAAAATATAATTCTAAACTTGTATTGACAGTTGAATTGATAGGAATATAACTTTTATTATCGATAATGGCTGAATTTTATTTTTTTTTATTTCTCGCTATCACAGTTGGCTCACGTAGTTAACAAGGGTGCACGAACCATGTTTCGTGCAATCTAACTCGGGATTTTTATTTGTCACGCGTCTTGTTCTCTCTATGTCATGAAAATAGTTTTGCGTCATGTCAATCTAACGTCGCGAGCCGTGCTTTTTATAAATCCAAAGATACCATGTGATTGACTTTTTATGTCGATATTTCGCTTGTTTCAATACAAGATATGTCTTCGAGACCATTTTCAATTTCTAGAGAGAGACTACTGAAATAATGACGGTCTTCTCTTAGCTGTGCTTATTTGCTATATTTGAAATGTAATTGCGGATTGCTTCATCCGATAAGTTGTCTTAACCATAAATTTGTCTGGAGCAAGATTATGGTAGCGAGATGCAAATGCAATTTCGTTCGTTGATTGACGTCGCTACGGCAACTGGGACACGAACGAACTGACATCATTTTAATGCTTTTTTACTCGTTGGAATAAATCGCCTAGTTTGTGCAATTGTACTTTACACGTTTTATTTAAATTGGGCTGAATTTTTATAAATCGATACCGCGATATATTTCAAAATGATATGAAAAGTTACATAATATCTTTTTTGATGAAAGAAGAAATTATTTTTATGTAATTGTGGTAGAAGTATGTATATTATATAAATTTAAATTTGTTCGCTTAGTCATACTTAACGCAATAATTAATAAATCGGATAAATCTGATTTATCTGATTATATTAATTTTGATACATATAATAATATATAATTTAGATTTTAAAACAAATTTATGGTTTATTTCTATAGCATATTTTGTTCAGCAATCTTAGATACTTACAAATTTAAAACATATTTTCTTTTTTTGCTTTAATTATTCATCATATATATATATATATATATATTATTATCTTGGATGTGTTAAGTATTTTTCTAAATCTTCTCGTATTACTTGGATGACAAGGAGCAATCGAAAGATATAACAATCACGGATGCAACGTGTAACATTAGTGCAGCTGTCGACAGACAAAACATTCGTCAACTGACGACATTACCTACGCAAATTTGAACTAAAACGCAGTGATTTCGCTTCACATTTATTCGCGTAACTGTACACTTGCAACATGTATTTGCTCGAGCAGAGCGGAAACGAATGTTGATTCATTCAATAGAGCGTAGATACTCCACAGCGTCTTGGACTCTGATCGATACTTTCGCCTTTTCTCTTTCGAGCACGTTTCTTCTCAGGGATAAATCGGCTACTTCATTATTCATCGCGCTAAAGAAAATTTAAACATAGAAATACATGATAAAATGATTACATATACATGACAATTGTTATAGGCGATTTTTGTTGCCAACGACTCATTGTCTGCAGTTTTGTTTCTTCTATTGTTTCGTTCAAAGTAGCTTCTCACTTAAGGGACTAAAGCAATCACGTTTATTCCTTTTTCACCAGCATTTTTTCGCCTTCGGTTGCTCGTTCGCATTCTGATCGTGTTTGCAAATTCTGGTTCTACGTTCGAGCGTGCGGTAGACCGCGGAATTCAAATAAACCATGGAATATCGATTTTTCTTCCCTTTCTTTTCAGTGCGGTACTGCTGATTTTTCGCTCCAGCTTTTGCTGCGGAAAGTTACCTTAATGTCACTTTCCACAAATTTCTACGACCACGTTTCTGTATATAGATTTGCGAAAGAAAATGATGCAAAATTATACTGCGATCAAATTTACACGTGACGTGGAATTCTTATTAATGTTAATACTTTTCGACGTTTGTATCCGACTGTGATTGCAGCGTACTTTTAAATAATTTGCTACTAAAGTATCGATTGACTCTTGTAATGATTAGTTTCAATTAATTTTATAAATAATTGAGACATGTTCTGAAAACAATCACGAGTAATCAATCTTAATTAGAATTGTATTGAGTGATATCTATCGATACATTAATTTTACGTCGCATAAAGAAATAATCTACTTTAATTACTTCATGCCTGATATTCCTGGTATCAATTGAAGGCGTAGTTTAGCGTTCAATGACTTCGTTCATGTGTATGTAATATTTACATATCGATAGCGTTTAGCGTTCTAAGGTTAAATATCATTCAAACCAAAAACATGATCCTTGAAATGAATTGGTAACGATCCATGGATGTGCGAGGATGAGGGGAGAAGGTTGGATTTACGGCCTGCGGATATATCGCGGCAGATACTCGCGGAAATTAACACGTTTCGGAGCCGTTGATTGACGCGCGGGATTGCACGTCGCGACAGCAGGAATTGCGTAAGTGTTATCGCCGAACCGTGAAGGATCGGGGGAGGAGAAGCTGTTAAATGCGCGAGGACGATGCTACGGGGATGGAGATAGCAGGCGGCGCGGCGACGGCGGCGGTGGTGGCGGCCGTATAGGTCCACCCACACACCAAACTCAATTCTCACTCCCATATTTCTGGCTTGCGCCGAACTGGAAGATACATCTAGATAAATGCGGCGAAACGTGTCGCCGCCGGCGTATACCGCGGCGAAAGTTTTGTCGACGCGCCGCGAAATCGGTCGTGGGCTTTCCCAGGAACAGGACTTTTCGGAGTGAGATTTACCACCGTGACGCCTTTCGACGTCGTATGAGTGTCGGGTGGTCTTCTATCAGGTGAGACTGGAAGTACGAGCTGCCGTAATGTCGGTTTTTCCATTGCGTTGAGGACGGTTTCTAACAATGGAAGTTTTTTGGTGGGATTTCTTTGCAGAACGTCTTTCTGCCTTGTGTCATATGATTTCTTACGTTTCTTTTTTTCGCTTTCTTTTCTATTCCTTTTTTTCTACGCAACCTTTCTTATGTCGCGCTTATCGCAGAGGCAAAATAACTTCTTCGGGAAGACATGCTGTATTCAGCTTATATTACAAATTTCTTTTTATCATGATATATATTTGTTTTACATAACGTTTTTGTTTCTGTTATTAGATTATATCTTTTATTATGAATCAAAATTATAGTTTTATATATTTTATTATACATTGCAACAATAAAGCTGAATGAAACTTTTATTACAGAAATTTTCTAATATTCTCTAAACATAAATTTTTTGTTGAATAATACTAACTAATATAATTATCTTTCTTGATTGTTATGAATAATTTTCTGATATTAATATTAGAACGTTAGGTTGAATAGTTACGATTGCATAGTTTCTTTATATATTTCAAGCTTCAGTGTTCTATTCGTAAATGTAAAAATCTACCTGAATATTCATTTTATTATTATAATAGAAATTCGTAATTTTATCAACCTACTTGGCAAAAATCCTTTAAAAGCAATATGAAACTCAATGGAGTAGATAAAATGCAAATGTAATACGAATTTCTTTATATTGATACACTATGCTAAAATATATCAGCATTATTTATCTTGCTTTTTTTCAATAAATACAAAAGAACAGTTTTGTTTTTATTGATATTGGTATAAATAATGCTCTATTATCGCGTGATATTGTGCAATCATCTTTATTTATTTCGAAGGAACAAACAAGAGTTTTTCAGGGCATGACTTTAAAGGGTTAGGAAATAAAGTATAAGACGTGCGCGAATGTGAACCTAATTTCTTCCCTCAAAAGCATATCGTATTGAGCTCTGAAGTATCTATTCTTTTTCTAGGACAGCAGACATATTTTTTTTATCGTCATGATAAATCTAATTTCGCTGCAAATTCGATCGCGCGTAGAGGCAACGTCCGAGACTAGAAATTCACTTTAATGCACGCACGCAATTCTGCCGAGTAGTTTAAACTAGGGATGAGAAACGCTAAATATAATTTGCGAGAAATTGTCTGGTGACTCAACCACGTACCATATCCGTACTTTAAAATGAATGGAATACAAATATGCATGCTATCCGAAATAAATACATAAATAATCTGAATGCGAACAAAACGTATGTCGCATCGAATTTTAATTATAAATTTTTTGAATGGACTTTTTTTGACGGAGTATTTATACTGTGAAAATGCTGAGTAATAGCTTTTGTAATATAGATTATTTAAAAGAAAATATCTTTTCGTAAAGTCTCAGAAATAAATAAAACGAATAAATAATGATTTTATTTTAAAGTTTTATAATTTCAGTACGTTCTTCTAATAATTTATTTTTCTTTAATTTTAGTTTCAAAACATTTTTTTAATAATCTATTTTTAAAAATTTTTTTAAATTTGTCAATGTGTGAAAATGTGTTACAAAGATTCTTAACCTTTTAACCGGTGACTTCATTTGAGGTCATCCCATTTTATTTTATAAACTGCTACCTCTCTCAATTTGTATGAAGCTTGGAATATGGAGTAATGTGATAATGCTTTATTCAAATCTGAGGTCATCAAAAATAAAAAATTCAAAATGGTAAATTCAATGTGACGAACAGAATTTTAAAAAACAATTCGATTATTATAAAATTCGATATCTTAGAGAATTTTTAATTGCGAAGTAATATCAATTAGTGTCCAGTTTTATCTTTGAAATTCATCAATGTTACAAACAATTAGTATTAAACAATTGGTGATTTTCAAACTGACTCTCTCTGACGCTTACAAGCACTGTGACATTAGATTTTTCGTCATGAAGGTTATTATCTTTTTGAAATTCGACATTCAAATTCAATGATTAAAAATTTTTTAAAACCAAATTTCATGATATTCAGATTATTTTTTTATAAATTTTGGAATTCTAGAGGCCAGAAGAAGTTCTAGAGACACAGAATCAAATTCAACGACCCCGAAAACCCTTAAAAAACAAGATTATTAATTACTTATTTTATTAGAGCTTTTCAAGGGGTCCATATTAAAAATTAAAATGCCTAATTCATCAAATTTTTGAAAGCTATCTTGAATATAGTATAAGTATTCATTTTACGCTGGAAAAAGTTCTCAGTTGAAATTATTGATGCAATCTATGGTAGTAAATACAATATTCCATCTACATCAAAATACGACATATTATCAACCCGGTAAAAATCTATAGTTAACATTGTTTCGCCTTTATTCCAATGCGAATGGTAGTTGAATTGAAATGTCAGGAGACATTGCGTATTCATCTTTCGGTTGCCGCATGCGTTCCATTCGTTTCATCAGATTGCTGCGTTTGCTCCATTCGTTATTCGAAAACGTGGGAGAGCGTAACACACCGCAGCGTATCGCATCGGTGTGAATTTTTTCAGAATATTCAGACCATTCGCGGTTTTTTTACGTAGCCGCGAAGTTGATAATATAGGATAATAGAGAACTACCGAGAAAAATTTCCTTAACAAAATATATTTAAAAAAGCATATCGCTTTCTCCGAGATATATTGCCTGAAAATAAAAGTTTTTAATTGATTTCGTTAAACTATCTCGACGCTTGCATAATTTGTATCATCAAAAATTGTTCCCCTATAATGTATGCCCTTTGACCTACATTTTGTGTCGATTTCATTTACGTTAACCATCATAGATTGCATTCAATCGATGTGTAGTTTATTACTTTCAACAATGAATATTAACGATTGTATTTTAATCGGATTTATTTTATGATCGATGAAGATTTATGAAACATAACGAATTTATGGGCAGATTCATACCTCTATACCTATTATCGATATTAATATAATAGAGGAATATAAATATATTTTAAATTTTTAATTTTATACTTCATTGAATTTTTCTAAGAGATTGTCAAAGAACTGAAGGTTGTGTGTATTAACATTGTAATTATATATATATATAATACATATATATATATATATATATAATACATTCGTTAATTGGTGTACAATCGGGAAGGGAAGAGTAATTCTACATGAAAAGATAAATTAAAAATGTAGATAAAATTTTTTTAAAGACTTTTAAAGACTACTTTTCGAGAAAATCGTTTAATATTTGTTAACTGTACGGATTTAATTGATAAATTAAAGCACAAAAATAGAAAACGTTCATTAGAAATTTATTTTAAAGAATAGAATTATATATTTGCCAGAATGAGCAACGTTTCTAACAATTTATAAAGTACAAAAATTCATTGCGCGTGAATATCTTGCTTTTATTGTGTATTTTCGGTTAGTATAATAATAAACACAAATATGAGCGGAGATAGTAATCAGCGAGAGCCATTAAGTCGAGATAGTTAAGTGCACACGTGCTCGACAAATACTTAAAATCACTTTTCTTGAAAACAAAGTTTTAAATGAAAAAAAATTAATTTTATGTTTTAGACTTATTTTTTCATGTAGAATCATCTCCTTCCTAGTTGTATTATTATTCACGAACCTTGTATATTTGTTTTATCGATTTTAAAGGTAGATTTATTTTATTTTATCTCAAGAGAACACTTTAACATAATTTTTTCTCAATATCTGAAGAAATATTTATTCTGATAGTACACTTTACAAATGAATTATTCATTTTCACACAGTTGAAATACCTTCGTGAATGAATCCATTCACTCATAAACATAACATTTACTTTCTTGCGAAAACTTTCTATTATAACTGAGATGCTAATTTAAACATTAAATTCTGTACAATTATCTTCTTAAACTACTTGTGAAAATTTCTATTACTCGATAGGTTACGAGATTTTCGATATCGATAGTAGGTGTGCCATATTTGCCGAAGTGTAATTCAAAGATGATGAAAGAGATGTCGAAGAATCTAGATAAGAGCTTCATTTCGAAAGACACACCGCGACATCAAAGGAGCCGCTACCGTCTTCATGAATTCCACGTGCACATTTTCGATACGCTTCGGCTTCGTTTCGCTCGAAACGTCAGAGGGGTGGGGAGGGGGAGCTTAATTTTGGAATGCATCGCACAGTATGGGTGGCGCGGAATTCGCGGATGTTGACGAAGCACTTACCAGTTCGTGTCACGTTCTCTCTTGCTGCAAGTTGCAACTTCTTCGGGGAGGTAACGGCAGTTTCGAACGTCGCGTTACATCTTCCATGTTACAGTCTCTGATGAACCAAGCGAGTATTCGTATCTTGCGGCCAATCTGCATGCTCGTCGTCTGATACGAGAAATGTTCGATCTAATATAGGGTAGCCAACTGTCCGGTTTTAACCCGGACTGTCTGATTTTCTGAAGCTTATCCGATATCAGATTAACAAATATATAAATCAGACAAATGTTATATATTTTTTGTTATATATTTTTAAACATATCCACATAATAAAATAAAATTTAGATTATAAAAATAATTTATAAATTGTAGAATTTGCGATTTCCTCCTTTTAAACATCCATTATAATCTTCCTATATCGTAAATTTTGTTTTATTAT
The DNA here is from genome assembly GCF_000143395.1 of Atta cephalotes. Lineage (NCBI taxonomy): Eukaryota > Metazoa > Arthropoda > Insecta > Hymenoptera > Formicidae > Atta > Atta cephalotes. The sequence goes on along the minus strand of NW_012130070.1, from coordinate 2,562,265 downwards.
TTGTTAAATCATTTTACTTTTATTATTTAACGTAACATTTTTCTGTATTTGTTAAAACATATATTTTTTTGTTTTAACGAGTGTTATATGTTTTAACAAAATTTTTATAATGAATTTTAAATGTTATATGTGCGTAAAATATAATTTTGTGTTCAATAGTAATATGTAGTTTATATTAATTAATTGTAATTTATTACTTTATTCAACCAAATTCTGTTTGTAAAATTGTTGGAAGATAATATTGTAAACAATTTTTTATTAGATTTCGTATTTAATCTAGTTTTAAATTTCCTCTTTGAAGAAATATCTGCGAGTGTGTATATATATATATATATATATATATATATATATATATAT
>NW_012130070.1:2557689-2560037 GCF_000143395.1 Atta cephalotes | reverse complement strand
GTATATATATATATATATATATATATATATATATATATATCAATCTTAATTTAATATTGAGTTTATGCCAAAGCGATTAATCTTTAGAAATTTTAAATAATCCTAAAATTTTCAGTGCTCTGTGTATTGGAAAAGCTTAAATATCTACTGAAATAAAAATTAAGTTAATAGTTAAAAGAATATTGTAAAGAATATCGTTATAGATATAATAGCTTTAGCTATAAATATAAAGCATCAACTTATTGCACTTTTTTTGGAAAAGATTGTAATAAAATTCAAAGAAAGACTAACAAAATAGAATTACACAAATAAATATTATTCTTATATACATGTTATTGTATTATTGTATTATTGTTATTATATTGTTGTACAGGGTATCCCAAAAAAAGGGTCACAGATTTTAAAGGTATATAAAACAACAAAAAATAAGTCAAAAAGTCCTAATAAACAAAGGAATTGTCAAGATATTTCTTGATCTTTTACAAATTTTCGATTTCTGAGTAAATTTCTAGGGAGCAATTCTTAGAATGACATTGATGGGGCGAAAAATTTGTTAGATTTGGTCAAAATTCTGTTTATTCTAATTCTGATATTTTGTTTAAATAAACAAGTAATCGTTCATTTTCGGGCCTATATTTATTAGGATAATCTTTTGATTTATTTTTTATTGTTTTTATATAGTCCTTAAAGTTTGTAATTTTTTTTGGAGGGGGGGAGGGGATATTCTATACAAATACCTAAATATCATTTTTTAATAAAACTGTTCATAATTCTCTAAGAATAATATAATTTTTAAAATATATTTAAGAAAGTGGGATTGTATTCGACCCAGTGATTTGTTTTGTTCATTTTTTTATTTATGTATAAGATGGATAGAAGAAGTAAATAACATGAAACTTCCTGTGTTTATTTACAGAAGAAAAAATAAATGATTAACTCTTTAATGATAGAGTCGGCGAAGTCAGATGTACCACTAGTGCGCTATTAACGCTATTGTGTCATTCTATTTTTATCGTTCATTAAATATAAAACAAGGATGAAATAATCTAAATGTTGATAGCTGATTCTTCGAACGTAACGGAAGCCGTGAGAATCACATCTGATCCCGACCTTATTGTTGGAGGACTTAAACTATTTTTTGTTAGACATAAAATTTATGTCTAATTATATATAAAATTTATCTCCAATTTGTGGAGATGCTTTATAGTTTTGATCAAAATTGTATAAAAAAAATTCCGTATAAAAACGTTCAGACAAAAGATAGTTTAGTTAGAAAGTAAATAAAATAGCTTGTTTGCGATAACCGCACATTGCAATCTAAACTGTAAATTATCTGCAATGTAAAAAGATTACATATAAAATTATAACTATAGTAGATAATTTTAGAACTATTAAAAGTGAATATTTACATACATATAGTAAAGTCACATCTTACAAATAAAATTATTCTTTTTAAAATAATTAAACAAGTCGTAAAAATAAATTTACAAATGAAGTTAAGTTAAAGATATTTCAGTATTAATTTGTCAATAAATTACATACAATTTTTTTTAAGTTATTTTATTAATATGTACGCATACAAAAATACAAATATCCCAATAAATATAATATGTGTGGCATGTTACCAGTGTTATGTTACACTGTTAATTCTTAAAGATAAAATGTTCATTTTAACTTAAAGACTTATAGTGGATTTTCTGATACATGCAAAAGTAAAATTAACATTTTTTAATATACTTTTATAATTGTTTAGAAAATATCTCAAATTTTTTTATACGAATTTTACAATATTTCAAAATTTATATTTATGAAAAATTCTAAAAAAAAGTATAAATATTTTGAGTATATATTTCTGAAATGTGTTTCAATTCTTATATAGCTCCTACTCCAATGAGCGCATTAATTGAGTAGGAGTTCTGGTAGGAGCAGGCGACGCGAACAAATGTTGGTAGTACGAGGTAATACATGGTAAAAAGAGAGTGAATCTAAATGATGTGCATGCGACGAAGATAACTAAGATTGGCTAAACTGGAATCTGAACGGTCACCGAAGTGAGAAGATAGAGAATTAGAGAGAGACGCTTGCAAATTGAGCACATCATGTAATCTTTCCACCATGATAAATATGGCGGACCTAAAAAAGTTTGCCGCTTGTGCTTAATAAGAATTAAATCAAAAACATAAATTTTTCATTACAATATTTTCAAAGAGATTGGCATTAGGATAAGCATTAAAGACTCTCCAATGGCCGATCGAAAAGGCAACCTCGCTCCAAGAAATATCGTCCGTTAACTGTTTTCTCGGCAGTTAAGAAGCTCTTCTCTCTTTCTTTCTATCTCTCTCTCTCTC
>NW_012130070.1:2555615-2557669 GCF_000143395.1 Atta cephalotes | reverse complement strand
CTCTCTCTCTCTCTCTCTCTCTCTCTCTCTCTCTCTCTCTCTCTCTCTCTCTCTCTCTCTCTCTCTCTCTCTCTCTCTCTCTCTCTTTTTCTCGTTCTCCTTTCCTATAAGTCGAGATCTATTGATTTTCTTGAGTATGATTACGTAGCAATAAGAACGCTGATTTATTTTACGAGAGAAATTGAACTCGTTAAGAGATCGGAATAAATCGAAGAATATGACGAACCGAGCTAACTTTTCCGTTACCAATACATACGTACTGCCGCTGCAGCATAATTAAGAATTCGGCATAATTCTTGAGACACTCGTGCGCTTTTGTGGAAACAAGAAACTTATCTGGAAAAGATCCAAAATCTAGTTTAAAGTCGGGAAAACTTTAGAATCATTTCACATTTTATTCGAGCCAAATGCATTTTCGACAAACGTAATTACAGTCGAAAATCTATCTAATCTATATATTGGAAATCGTTTTTTATGTTGTCATTGCCGATACGCTTAGTTCTTTTATGTAAACTAATGGTCAAATTGAATCTGCATCGCTAAATTGTTGCGGATGAAATTGTCGATATACGTCGGCACGTGTCTCGTGCGAATTGGATCAGATACTTTCCATTTATAATGTATTCCTTCCATCGTCCTGTGCGCCTGAAACTCACTTAAACACGACAGCGCCGTATATTTGCGCCGATATATACGCGAAGCTACCTGTACCTTGATTATCGAATTATCTCTCGCGTTTCTGCTCCCTGCAGACGCAATCCGATGTTCGTCGCTGAATACATTCGCCATCTCGCTGCCGAGATATTGGTGATTGGATGCTTTCGACCAGATGTTTCGCCATGATACATTTTAAAAAAACCACATAAAAAAATACAACCGAGTAACGTATCGATGCCGATGGATAAAAATTGTGAAAAGTGTTAAAAAAAAATGATTGAATATTATAGTTCCAATATATAAGCGTCACTCACGAATATAATTCATTAGATTTTTATTTTTACTCTTTCGCAATTATTTTTCCAATTTTTTATTAATAAAAATATTGCAAAATTCGAATGTGAAACATTTTTGCAGATTTTCGCTTATATACAATTTCACGTAAGAATGATTTTGCTGAAATATCTAAAAAATTAGCTAGATTTGAAAATAATTTTGTTAGATTCCTACATAAAAATAATTATGTAGGAATTTTGAATAGGCTGAGCAATGTTGCAAAAAATTTTGATATATTTAATCGACTTGAGTGTCCTACATAATTATTAGGATAATCGAACAAAATTATTTACAATTCAAGCATAGTGAACAATGCTACAAAAAATGTTTATATTCTAGCATTGAACATTCTACATAATTATTTTGATAGTCGGACAAAAATAAATTATTTTAAAATCTAGTTAAATTTTTGACTTCTTTTACTTTTACTTTTAATACTTCAGTAAATTCATTCTTTCCGTGTATGAAATATTTAATAATTTAGAACATGTTTGTGTTTTTGTACTAGAGGAATCTTATTATTTGTCTAGCATTAGCTTTTATCTTGCAACACAAATTTACCTCTTTCAAACGGATTCTCATTGTCTTTAAAGCGTGGTTAAAAAGCTTGCACACAATTTGTGCGCTTTTGTCGGGAGAAACCTGCTGGATCAAACCCAATAAAGTCGAGAAAAGCGATAAAGCGGTTAAATCGATGGCGTGTTAACGGGAAGCCCCGATCATTGTTTCGCGAAACCCAACGAGAAAAGCACGGTTTGTTGAAGAAGCGATGGCATCGACGGGGGTGGCGGCGGTTGGGGTGGAAGACGTATATACTAGTGTTTCCGTCCCACTGCGTTGCTTTTATTAGACTCAGAGGTAAATCGTTACCGATTAAGGTAATAGGTAACGACGGATGCAGACAACCAAACCCACTGACATTTTACATTTTTATAGGCTTCAGCCGAGAAAGATGGGTAGAGAAAAAAGTCAGAGAGAGGAAGGCGGAGAGAGAGAGAGAGAGAGAGAGAGAGAGAGAGAGAGAGAGAGAGAGAGAGAGAGAGGAGGAGAGAGAGAGAGAG
>NW_012130070.1:2550742-2553391 GCF_000143395.1 Atta cephalotes | reverse complement strand
GAGAGAGAGAGAGAAGGGGGAGAGAAAGAAGGGGAGAATCAGAGAGGAGCGAATAATTACCATTACCAGCTAGTTTATCTATCGTGATGTCGAATGACGCAGACAGCTTTTAATTCAGTATTCCCCGCGTGGAAGGCTTTCCAGAAAGTACTCCATTTCCGCCAGGATCGGTCGCCGGTAATTGATGAGAAGCAAATAACAAGCTTAAAATAGTGCGCGGTCGCGCGGTTGTACGGATCCGTCTAATTGGGGGTGGTTCATCTTAATTCCGGTTGCACGAGAGGGACGCCTCTTGAGAGGCCTTTCGTAAACGTTCGACCGAGCGAGGGCCAAGTTTCAGGTGGTTAGTGGCAGCGTCACGGTTTCGTTTTTCAGCGCTAATGGCTTTACGTGTCCGCGTGATTGAAGTAAATGCACCGCGATAAATGGATAGTTACCGGTGATAAACGAGCCGTGGAGGGCGCAGATATTTTTTACAGCTAAGGTATCTTCGCGGGCGCACATTACTTACTTGCAAAAATGAGGCAAACGCGGTTAAGGAAGTTTGAAATAATTAAGGGAGTGGAGATGAAGTGTTGATGAAGTTCAAGATTGATAACGGTCAGATTGGAAGCAAATTTAAACAGTGATTTCCTTGATGTGAGAGCGAGTTTCTTCACAAATTTAATCAGAAAACCAAAATCGAATTCAATTTTTATTTCTATTAAGAATGTTATTATGTTTCATTCTAATCAAGTTATATATCTATAGTTGTGCTTGCAGCGTTATCATTCCAAACTTTATTTATGAATCCCATTTTTGTTTCTCTCTACTTATTTTTTGTTCTTTAAGTAAATAGTAATAATATCGATGTCACAGCATCGTTTTTTACTTCACGAGAACGGATATAATTATCTTGACTTTTATTAGCAGCATTTTATTCAATGTTTCGCGCACAAATCGCAAATATGATCGTTATGCTAGGAGATAATTTTGTAGCCAATTTGTTAAAGTCGTTTAATGATTTCGCTGCATTACTTCTAATTTCGTTTAAAGAGTTACTAGATCGAAGTGTAAAAAAGGACCTCCGTCAAAGTTCAGACGCGTCTAGATACGAACGAAGTTATGGAATTCGTGTCAAGCAGCGAAATTAACGTTCTTGAGGAAGCCGATTAAAGGAAGAAGATCGATTGGTGAATAACCGGACCGTAGATTGCAAGCGCCTCGATATTACTGCGAATTCCTCAGCTACCTGATTTCATACCGTTGCTGACGTGGTATATGCACATTTATCTTTACCGCGTAGGATTGCTATTTCGGTTGAAGGTACGATTACAAGAGTCTGCAAGATGTGGCACAGCATATTTAACATTGTAGGCTCGTACTATCGATAACTTTATAAATCGTTTGAGAAACAGTATTATATAGAAAAAGCAGGTGGAGAAGAAATTCTTATATAAAAAAAGTAATATAAAAAATAATTATATAGAAAAGAAGGCATTAGGTATAGAAGAAACTCTTAGGGAAAGATGAATAAGAATTTCAACCTATCAGAAATCATGTATTGTGGAATACATAGTTTCTGATAAGTTGAAATTCTTAAAATTCTTAAAATTCTCTGTTCCCTGTTCTCTATTCCTTTCATTGTGCGCAGCTCCTTATAATTAAAATTCGAGTTAACTAATAATCTTAACGACAAACGTCATCGGAGAGAAAGGCGGTAATGGTGATAAAGCGAGTTTCAGTGATAGCGGTACAAAATGTATCTAGTTCGATTCGACTCGGTTTCGAACCAAGTCGTTATTGTTTGTGTTCCGATTGAGTCATTGTAACAGACTAAATTGACATCAGAACTATACAACGCGATCTGAAAGCCGCGGCCGAAGCTTTTGTAGCTCTAGTCATCCCCGATCGTCACATTCGCGTAACGTGGCTTCGAGCATTTGTATAGCCATGAATTGCTCGCAATCCCGTATACCGACAATTCTGCGTGATGCTTTAGAGGAATTTTAATTGTCGAGTTAATAAGTTCTTTCATCTCTTTCGATGGAATTACAAAAATTTGTCAAGAATTACATAAGTATATGTTATTACCTCACGCATTGCTTTAATAATAAATGAAAAATTTTGCATAGTCGTTGAAATTAACTAGATGCAATATTTTTTAGAGAAAGACTGTTACATAAAGAAAAATATATATATATATAATAAAAATGTTATAGATTTCAAATTTATAAAAATATGATTATTATGTTTATTATTGTAAAAAATTACGAAATGACAATTTTAGGAAATTTATTTCCATGATTTATCTTGTCGAAAATCGAAACATCGAATATGTATTACTTCGATGTCCTTACATTTGGTGAAGACGGCGACTGAGAAGATGAAATCGAGGAGGTGGGCAGGCATCCAGACGGATGGGAGGGCAGATGTCCATCACTTCCGGATGCCAGCGGAAACTAGACACAAGGGACCAACCGCGTTTCTAGTCACTCAAAGGATCGCAGGAATACCGAATCCAATCACAGAATGTTGTTTATAGCATGTGATCTATTCGTGTAAATTCAACTTTATCTTATCTAATTATGTGAAGTAATAGTAAATGAAGAAAAGTACTGTAGAAATATAAATTGTATATATATATATATATATATATATATATATATA
>NW_012130070.1:2539736-2546228 GCF_000143395.1 Atta cephalotes | reverse complement strand
TCCCTCCCCTCCCTCCTCTCTCTCTCTCTCTCTCTCTCTCTCTCTCTCTCTCTCTGCGCTTGTAACAGTGCGTCAAAGCGACCCTTTAATTCATCTCCCTACAGATCTACCTGACCGCTTTTCCCTGCTACTTTCCTTCTCGGGGTTCTCCAGGGACAGACCACTATCATAACAACGTTTTCTCGCATGCACATGGAATACAAAGCGTCGTCGAATCTACGAGTCCCAAGAGCAATGGCACGACTTTGTCCTGCCGAGCAGGATACGATCGAAGTGCGCTACTAAAATCGGGGATTATCGCGGACTGAAAAAAAACGATAAGTCAAATGCTAATATTCGCATCGCGTTTTTGACTGTTTCTAATTCCTTATATTTATACAGAGAGAAAAATGTACTAAATTTTAATAAATAATTGTTTGAATAATACTATATAACATTTATTTACGGAAAATAAATATTTGTTAAATAAAATATAATAATAGTCATATATAAAATCAAATTAATGGTTTTTGTATCAAGTATGTTTACATTTAATAAATATTCAATTGCCACTATTCAAACAAATATTTATTATTAAAATTTAGTACACATTTTTGTCTCAGTGTCCTACATTCATACCAATGATACTCAAGAAGAGAAATTAAGCACAATTTCAATGATTTGGTTATTGATGCTGTATTCTTATAATTATTTTAAAACTGATCTTCGATTATTATTTGATGAAACAATCACAGTTTTATAAATCTTTAATTATTCGTTAATCTATAATTTAATTTTTACAAGGATTTATAATTTTCAAATATTTTTTAATTTATGGAACATTTATTTACAAATTATTATTTTGATAATCTCAAGTTCATGAATGGTAGATCTTAATCGTTATTTATTTGGATAAATTCTACGTATATATATGAAGCATTTTACAAGCATTTAACAAGTTATTATCTATTTTTTACCTTCGATTATATAACGACTATAGTTAGCGTAATAATTACATTTTAGATAGATATGTTTTAAATAATTACTACATGTGAAGTTATATATTTAAACAAAATGTCGAAAACAGAAAAGCTCTCTTTAATTTATTTATACGACTATAATTTATACGACTAAGGCTTACTTAATGAATTTATGATTATTCGAGCTATAATAATTAAAGGTTAGTAACTATGAATCGTAAATAACAGATTTTTTTAATGCATTCGTAAAATAAAGATGAAATATCTATGAAATATCAATCAAAACATGAATCTGTAATTAATCAAAACATAAGTCTGTAATTAATCACGCCTTCAATTAAAGATTGAAAATTATTTATTTACGACTATGAATTCTAGCCTAAAGTATAAATTTATTACTAAAAGTATTTTCGAAACTTGTGAATAAACGATGTAAGTATGTAATAATATTTAAGTATAATAATATTTATATAATCTTATATAATCTTAAAAAGTTATATAATCTTAAAAAAAAATTGAATTTATAAGTAAGTATAATAAATTCGCTATGAGTTAGTATAAAAACATATCAATAACTGCAATATTAATAATATGTTATTTTTCTTGTGCGTTTTATGTATGCCGCATTCTTAAATTGCAAAAGATAAGATTCCTTGAAAAGATAAAGACATTTATCTTTTAGATTTTGCTGATAAGGTAAAGAAAATTAACTGTAAATATCCTCTACGGTATATCATTATTTTAACGACGAGAAATAGTTAAGCATGTATATACATACGAGACCACATACAGAAATCACAGAATTCATCTGACACAATTTGTCACGTCTGAGTACAAAGCCGACCGTAAATATTTCCTTATGCACATATGGTTCACCACCAAGTAATCACCTGTGCGCATGCATCTTAATCTTTGTTTCTCTCGGTTTCTGACTACACGTTCATCTACAATGATATTTTACCGTCTTACGATATCTCTGCAAATGATCAAATATATATATATATATATACATATATATATATATACTATTTGATTTATTTCGACGGTAAATTATATGTATATATATATATATATATATATATACTACACACACACACACACACACACACACACACACACACACACACACACACACACACACACACACACACACACACACACACACACACACACTGTACTTCATTTATATTAAATTTGGTGTAATTTTGTGTGTCATGTTTGCACACTCAAAAAAAGATAATAACTACCAAATGCGGAGTGACAAATAATTTTAATCAAATGTTTATATTAAGTGAATATTTGATTGTGAAATTATTTTATTCAACGTTTGAAGTTACCATATTCTTTTTTTAGTATAAATCTGATTTATGAATAGTTTTTATTGCGAGGTTTAAATGTTGTTTCGTTGGAAGATTTCTCTCTCATTGCATTGAAAGGTTTAAACGATAGTCTAAATATCGCTGTCTATTTTATTATAGTATTTTTGCAATAAAAATCTTTTGTATCTCTCTGCGGTTAGCGATGCTCGAATACAGAGACCTCAAGCGACTAAAATTTATTTCTCGTTATCGACACGTCGAATATTTTCCTTTCGTTATAGTCTGCTCATCCATGTAGATAACACCATCGAAGATGACCGTTTCGATAGTGACTAGCATAGGATATTGGCGGCTTTTATTCGGGTTTTTTTTTAATTCCCGAACATATGCCGCGATGTACGCGTACCTTACATCCTGCCAAGATAACAGCTTTCGAAAACTAGCGAAATAAAAATTGGACTTTGTTTCATATTCAATATCGACATAACTGAGTCCGCAAGTCTGTCAATCGTCAGAATGGAATAACAACTGACGTAATATTTTTTCCGGTCAAAAAATATTTCTCCTAATCAGAAAATTATCATGACGGATTTATTGTATAACATAATTGTATTTTATTAATCTGTAATTAAACTGTAATTTATAGTGTATTAATTTAAAAAGATAATAAAAAAGTGAATATTGATTTGATAAATATTGATTGTTGATGTTATCATGTTCATGACAATATTTTCTATATCGCTGTCTTTGAAAGTAACACAATTAAAAAAATTAAATTTTCTAGAAAAGGATAAAACTACTTTTTAATTTGACAGAAAATTATTGCTTAATAAATATCTATATTTAACGCAATCAAATATCATTTTTATCATTTTTGTTTTATAGCACTTAAAAAATCACTTTTATTAAACCGTGATGATTTTTAACAGTTTTCATGAAATTTATTTGGTTTACTTTTGTTTACTGATAGAGTAAAGTTTATGTAGGTATATCTAATTCAATGCAACAATTTGAAAATAATTTTTTAAATTGTTTTATCACTTTTGAAGTAAGAGGCACGTTATTCATGTTCTATGACTAATGACTCCTAATAATCAATAATATAATAAGTATCAATAATGTTCAATGCTTTGTTTGTCAATGCATTGCATTAATTTTTTCTCTCTTGAAAAATTTCCACAACATTAAAGATCAGCTTCCGCGAAATGAACGTGAAAGACCGTGTCGATAACACGTTCTGGCCTTAATTAATTCGCATGATCCACAATTTGCGAAGGGAAGGTTCTTTGGTAGCCTTGAGCCATTTTTTTATTCACTACGCTACAAACTCAACTACTCAGCCTTTTTCGAAACACCGAACTCGATTAAGCTTCTTGTTCGGGTGCGCCGCGCACGATTATCCCCAGTCAGAAATGCCAAACTAATTTAAAACTGTTTATTATTAGAAGGTATGAATGGTAGAATGTTTCTGGCAGTTTAATTTGAAGTAAAAATGACCATTGCTGTATTTTCAATTTAAAGGTAATTAACAAACTGTGTAAATTCACTATTGCGTGCCCATTGCTGTATACAAACTAAAAATTCTCGTCAAACTAAGAATCGTCGTTCATATTCAAATTCTTATTAATCGAGAGAGATGTAAAATCTGAAAGATGGCTTTTAGATGTTTAATGAAATGAAAGAAAAATATTACTAATTTTTGTACATTTATTCTTAGCCAATAAACTTTTCTATTATGAAAATTTTATTTGTCGTATCTTTAAACTTTTTTCTTAAATAGCTGCAATTTATACACGTTTTACGTACATATTATACATATAATAGAAAGTTTAAGACTAAGCGTTTTAAAGATTATGTTCTTTTTATTGAAAATATCCAATTTTATCTTTCACTGCAGCATAATATGATCCTGAAGGTATTAAGTAAAAAAACAATTACCAGAATTGCACTATTTGTTTTATAATTTTACCATAAATTATGTGTTTTAAGATTATATTACATTGGTCCTAAATTTTCTAACGGCACGTATATAATTAGTGATTATTTTCTTTCTTTCAAAGTAACTTCACGTGATCGGATAGAAAAAAACGAAATTATTTTTTATAGTACAAGTACAAATGTTTCTGTTATCTATTTAATTTCGAAAGACAATTTGAAATGCCGGAAGCGAGTTGCGGTTAGTGTCTTCATACTCATTTCGATTTTTTTCTGGGTAATCTGTACTAGCATCGCTGTCGAGTAGAACTGTTCAAGATGTAGGTGTGATAACGAACTAATACGGGTTACGATGTAATCTGCATAATAATGCGCGGGCGTTATTGGTCCGTGGATTTCTCTTCGGCTGCATACAGATTCAAAATTACTGAGACGCTTTCGAGCTTCCCGTACACGTGATGATAGAAGTTGAATCAGTGTGCCCGGAATTTCAGTCTTCTTTCCCACCCGTGGATTGCCGCTGAATTTTAATGGCTCCTAAAGACACCTGACAAGGACTTCTTTGTGGCTTTAAATTTATTCCGCCTGTTTTCTCTCGTCAGCGTTACTTACAATTTAATTATGATACCGAAAGAACCTCGCTAACGTTATTTCTCTATGACCAAAAACAGTTGGATTAGAATTATCCCTCGAGGACGACTATCGTGAAAAGGCTTTGCGTAATTAAAAATTGCGTAGTAAAAAATTTATTGAAAAATTACCTTTTATTGTCATAATAAATTATCTAGACTTAATTTGTTTCATACGCACTAAACTTCCTTATTTATCCACTTTTTCCATTTTATAATTTATTCTATATACTGACTATATCTTAATCCACTATAAAGTAGTTATTCCTATGCCTCATTAATTTACTTTTCCTGCAACGTGAGCTCTTAGCTTCAATCCCATTTATCATCCAATTCTATTCACCTGCCGTTCCTATATATTTATTAACTTTACTGTGAAATATATATCACATAAAGTAATTATTAAAGTTAAATAGACATCATGGAAAATCGGGGGAAAATCGTTGCCGAGAAAACTTATGCAAGATCGATTTTAATATCCTTCAGATATCGCGGCTGGAATTTCCGAACTATGCGCCGATGTACTGGATAAACTTTATTATAAAGTTACATCATATTCTCCATGTACGGTTGAATAATTTCAATTATCAATCTGTTAAATTTCTATTATTTCATTCAGATACGAGTCGAAAAATTTCGATCCATTATTAAACGCCTTTTATCATCTATCGTGTCACAGCAAAGTCTGGCACCGTACATCAACAATTCCCCGCCGGATTTTTTTTTATCCCGGGTTAAAGCCCGTTGTAGATTTACGGCGGTACGCTAATACCACTTTGAATGTCTGATACGTTGTAATTCCAGAAACTCCGCAGTCGAGCTACCACTTCCGGTGGCCGTTGAGAACTTTACCGATAACACTATGTTGCGGAGAGACAACCCAACTCGACCGTCTCGACAACCATTTGATTTGTGTTTAATTTCTAAATGCTATTTCGGTTTTTACTCAACCCTCGCCTATATGCTAAAGCATCCGCATTGTCACATCACGGATCGGTCCTTAATTTGCCGCAATTTCGGTACTCGTTAACTGCAAGCTTTATCGCAAATTGGATTTGACCTTGTTAGAGTTGCGGACATCTTTTTCTATACTTTACTATCGCAAATAAACGTTATACATTATTACATTTGATATATCTATTTGCAATAGCTCATTTTCATAACTAAGTAATTGAAGGAAAAGAAAACACTCTTATATTATTTAAAATATACACATATAATATACACGTATATTAAAAATATTATAATATGTTCACTGTGCATATCATATTTTAGGATAATATTTAGTTAATTCAAATATATAAATAATTAAATGCCCTTGGCAGACATTTATCTTTCATTGGAAGAAGAAAAAATAATATCTAAGATTAGTACCAAAACTTTTTCTTATTTTTTCAACAATTATTATACGTACATAAAGTTTTCATTTCTATTACATTATTTACTTCATTGACATTTAAAATTATGAAAACTGATTTCATACATCTGATACTTCAGATATTTGCTTAATAGTGAAGGTATTGTACTATTATTAAGTTTCTCTACGTTGTGTAGGTGGATTTAAATGATTATGCTATATTATATCTGTGATATTTTCAGCTAGTTTCTTACTTTATATTTTTGTATACGACACGTGTAATTTGATATGTC
>NW_012130070.1:2524178-2537320 GCF_000143395.1 Atta cephalotes | reverse complement strand
AGAGAGAGAGAGAGAGAGAGAGAGAGAGAGAGAGAGAGAGAGGGAGGGGGGGGCATCCCCAAAAGTTCGCCTTTAAAGCTTATGATATATTTAATTAAAGCCAAGCTTAAGCTGATGCAATTTGTATAGAATATGATTCGTCTTTGTCGCAAGTCAGACTAGGTGTTCTGATGTAGCAACTCATGTAGCGGCCATGTAAAGAGAACACAAGTACAAAGTAGAAAAAGGAAGTGCTCTCGACCGTGGAGACGCTTATTTTAACAAGCGTTTGCGATAAAGTCTGCTAAGATTCAATGTGAATTATTTCGCATATAATTCAAGTACGGACTTTATATAGAACAATCGATATCATTATGCATGCTATTTTTTTTTCTTTATATCCATTCTTTTCAACCATCATAATCGTATGTACTTCCTACATCTATTGGTCGAATTTATTGATGTATTTTTGGCGTATGCGCAGATAGAACGGTACGCGCCAATTAAACGCTGCATAGTTTGCAAAAAAGGGTCGAGATTCGCAGGGAATGCACGTGAGATGGCTTTGATTATACTTATTACGACAGCAAGTAGAGACATTAATATTCGAATGACCCACATTTCATTGATTTATATTCCAGTAATTTATATTTGCATGCTTTTCGAACGATATAGTTATTATTTTGGTAACTAAAGTGGGAGTGTGTCGCGTTTCTAATTATTTTATAATTAAATCGTGTTATATATTTTACATAATAATGTACATATATAGTTCAGAGCATTTTAACGTTGTTTATATATAACACGTATATAACATCATTATAACTAATAATTCTTAAATAAAAATATAAATAGCTAGAATTATTGTTACAAAAAATAATTTTAAATTTATATTATATGTTAAAAAACTGAAATAGTACACAATAATATATTCTAATCATTTATAATTAAGTTACGATATAACATGTTTCTTTAAATTAGACTCTCTTCAGACATTTAATGAACATAAAGATGGTAAGCTTTCTACCGAGGTGACGTATTTGCTTGCTTTTATTTTATGATAATTAATAATTTTAATTTATAATTTTATTATTTTATAAATTTATAATTTTATTAGAACATCATGAAAGTTTTTTCAATTGGCTTTCCAATCTTTTGGCGAGCAATTTCCGTTCCTCTGTGCAACGTTCAACTGTTCTCACATGCATTTATGATATATTTCTTTTCTATTAACACTGTTCGATTATGGTAACATCTTTGTGTTTATTACTTAACTTTAATAATTATAAATGATTAAAATATAGTATGTTATTGTGTAATATTTCAGTTTTTTAACATATAATATAATTTCATAATTGTCTCTTATATGCCCTTTTATTTTTATTAATATCAAGAGTCCTTTTTTATTATTATTAAAAAATAATTTTTTGTTAGAGTAAAAAATTTATTTATATAAAAATGTTTACAAGTGTAAATATTTGAAAACCATTATTCTAAATTGTAACCGTAGTATGTATAAGATGTAGGGTGATTGCAATTTCATATTGTGATAGAATTCTGAATAATGTAACTGTGGTAGCATATACGATTGAATTGCAACAATGTACCTTAATATAATGGTAATATAATACATAATTTAATGTTATAATTCGCTGGCCAATTATGGCACTGTATTAATAGGTAAAATTTAATAGAGCACCACGACAAAGTGACTTGTAATTCGCTATTATAATTTAATTCTGAGGCAACAAACGCGAACATATGGACCAGTTAAAATCGTCTTGTATCATATGCAAATTAAGAGAATTTATTTGATAATATTAACATGAGCAAATTATTTATACAATGATTAATATAAAATATCTCATTGATATTATCCAATTGATATTATCGAAAAAATTTTTACATAATTTCTTCCAATCTCAATTAAATTCATATCGGTATTTATAAGCAATATAAGAAGAGTCTGCATACGATTTATTCGTAAGTTTTGTCTCATTAGAAGAATTTGGAAAAAAAATTAATAAAATGAAATTTATGTACCTAACTGATAAATAATTTTTTAACACTTTTTCACTAATAAATATTTTTTGTTCTATATCAGAAATTCATGTATTCGTGATAAATACATAATAAACACATTAAATAATTTTGATATTCAAACACGCATTTTTACAATTCATTACTTTCAATTAGTCACACTGAAGCAAATAGTATAAAAATATTAGTGTTAATAAATATACGTGCGTGTATACATTATGAATTGATTTAATAAAACGACGAATGTGTAACAAGTTTATTTTTTCATCATAGATAAATAACAGATATTGAATTTGTTACATAGCACACAGCCGTGAGATTTAAATTTATATGATTATTAAACTTCCTCTCATGTGCCTATATTTACGCGTTAATGCCATCCAGCGCTAAATAAAATCGATTGCGTCCACAGCGCTGATTGTGCTGCAACGCGTCGTGGTTTACAATTACAGATGTACATATCATAATTAAGCTCACAATTCTAATGCGTTCTGACGTAAGTTTGGGATTAGTGCCACGTGTACTCACCAGGACAGAAAATGAAGCGAGATGAATGCGCGACGCAATCTGTACAAATGCATGCCGCCCATTCGTGCCCTCCATTTGGATTTACTGCTTGTGATTGCTATGAACTTTCTAAAAATTGTTTTACCGAACGTGTATTTAAACGTAGAAATGCAGAAATGAGAAATGGAGTAACATAGAAATGAGAAATTATGCTAAGAAGCAACGACTCTTGGCAACATCTGCAATATAGAAGAGAGTTAATTGCGGTCTGGATATGTCTTGTCAGAATAATTTATAATTGGTAAGTTTTCATAATTTGGACAAACTTAAATTTATCTTTACCGTTATTAATAATATTTAATAACGGAAAGAATGAGTTTGCTGAAGTGTCTGAAAATATTTAGCTAGATACAGATCATGAAAATATAATAATTTTGGACCAAAATAATTATGTAGAGTGCTCAAATTGATTGCTAAGTTAAAATGTTGTGCAACATTTCATGCTTAAATATTCTATACAATTATTTCGATAATTCATCAAAATTATTTTCAAATCTATATTTAATTATTTCAATGCTCGAATAATGTTATTTGATTATGCTGCAGCCGGTGTTATGGATAAATCTTAATAAAAATGGCCATCGCAAAATGGATGACCTCATCATATGACGCAGGGTCTTACCTTGCTACGTTGTTACCCTGAAGGGATATTTATAATGTAATAAAAACTATCATAAGAAGGTAAAAAATACGCGCGTCGGGATACGGAGGAGGACTATTTTCGTTTTTCTCGGCATTCACTTCGACCTACTTTCTTCTGGATGACTTTCCGATCTCGCCGTTATTTATATTTTCCGTCTGACGCGCCGGCTGTTTCCAAGGACCCCACTGGTCCTTGTATCTAGGCACAACCCTTTGCGGAAGCACCATCCATCCGTTCGTCCTCGTTTCCTTCCACGGCCACAGCAGGGTTAGACTACATGAACACGTATGCGCGATCAATCTCGTTGCTAAAATAAAACTGCGACAGCCGGCATCGTAACCTTCGGAAATTCCTTATTGATCTGCAGAAGAAATGCTGAACATTGATACGCACTTTATGCTGCAACATGGTGGCGCCAATATTTATACATATTGTATACAATTTGATATGACATTTCTTTTCTCGAAAAATTTTAACATAAACATCGTTTTTTGCATTATTATAGGAAACAAACTCACGGAAAGATATTTTTGTCTGATTTTCTGATTATTCAATGTAGTACGTATAAAATATTTCGTAATTATTGCTAAGCATTAACGTTATATCTTCCATTTGATAAATCCGACAGTGTATACTGTGTATATTAGAGTAATTCAATCAATTCTTCATACGATAATGTTTACTCTGATAACTAGAAGGTAGCTGTTTCATTTTCATTAATTGGCCTGGCAGTCGCAGTCTTTGATTATTTGCATAGGATGGTTATATCTCTGTTCTAGTGTTTCAATATTATTCCATAATATTAATTTAACATGAATGAAGATTTTAACCAAGCAAATGGCTTTCTTTCAGTATATCTCACGCCTTCGTAGTAAGTCTATTTGACCTGATGCCCTACATACGTACTTTGCGCCACCCCGGAGGCGTCTTAAATTTCCGAAGATATTCTCTCAGAATTTGCAGCGGATTTTTATGCGACCGGATATATTTGCCGCCAAGACACCATATCGACGTCACCGACTACGTGAGATCTTTTCCTTGAGCTACCGCTATATACTTTTCTGCCTTTACAAGGCATATTAAGAAGGTAAAAGCTATTCTTGGCTGCTATAAAAATACATTGCGTAGAGATTAATTTTTGTTCTTTCAAACGATCCTATTTCATGAAACAATTTCGTGAAATTTATTTCTTCGATTTATGCTAATTAACAAAACGAAAATGATAGTTGACGCAATATTATTATATTATTAAGTAAGAAAAGAATATACAAATGTCTTTCTAAATGTCTATGTAAATAATCAAAGTGTTTAATATTTAAATTATATTTGTATATATTCGGTCATATTACAATTGTAAATATAATTTCATTATTTCATTTACTGCTTAATATGTTTTTGAAATTTACCTTCTTCACGTTTTGCAAAGATAAAGAAATTAAAAATTTTATGTCTTATGACCTCTACAGGAAAGAAATTTATCATCTGCTTACTGAAAAGAAATCCATGTCAGACCTGATACTTTTTTGCTAGCATTATAGTAACTTCTTCCAATTAACAGAAAATTATCAACTATATAGTAAAAATATAATTCTATAAATTATATTTTTTGGCTGTTATCTTCCTATTTCATTAGAGAATTAATATGCTAGTAAAAAGTAAGCATTGTGTAACACAGGCCTAAAGATCAAGATTTGCAAACTTAGATTGTAATGAGAATTCCTTGTTTTTCTTATGTGATGTACACTTATATTTACATGTCTGTTTAACAACGTTATATTGAAAATGATGTTTCATATTGTGAACACTGTGGTTTCCGGTTAAATTTTCCTTGAGTTATAACTGTTTCAAGTGAAATTCAGAATTGTTGTTGAAAGTTTTTTCTATGTAGTGGCAAGATTTATCTTTTTAATTTAATATTGTCAGATATAATCGTGTAATAAATCGATTGTATCAAAATGAAATTTTATGAACATTTTGCACAAATAAAGATACTATCTTTTTTTGCGGATTTTATAAAATTTTTATTGAAATATTAATATGACAATAAACATATTCATTAATTGTTATAAACTTTAATTGTTATAAACTTTATTGTTTACTAACATATGAGAGATTATCCTATAGAGATTAATCACCTCAGTTTCGAACTTACGTGAGTATATTAGGATTATTCTAACGTAGCTTATTGTATCTTAGTAGCACAGATTACAATGGTATAGTATGGGTTTAATCTCTAGCGATTGAATTTAACGTAGCTACAGAGTAGTTGAATATTTATAGTCGCGGTTTCTTACATCATATCGAATTAATCGTCAATTCACTTCATTGCTAAATCTAAGACAAACTATAGACTTTGAATTTTTTTATTTAATTATCATAAATTGATTTTCTTTAATTGAATAATGGATTAATAAAAATATTTGAAGAGAAGAATAAATGATGAAAGAGTTAAAAAGTTTCATCGTAATTTGAACATTAATATAGATTTGTTTATTTAAAAAAAGAGCTGTCATTAGAATGCAAACTTATTATTAGTATTATGTTTCACTTATTCTGTCTCACAGGATATTCTATAAAGATAACGAGATCACTGAGATCATTTTAAGACGAAAATTTTAATATCAAATAATAATTTTTGAATTGTAAACATTTCGTATCGCCTAAAATTTAAGTATAACGTGAAGTTTTAAAAGCGAAAGTTAATTGTTATCTCTTATTAATATTGATATAAAGATCATATACATGTATAAAAATAAAATTATTGATATTTCTAAAAAATTATTAGTATTAAAAAATTATTATTATATTAAAAAATTATTATATTAAAAAATTATTAGTTTTATTGTAACATTTTAATAATGGATTTTTCTCAAAATGATCTCAAAAATCTCATCTTAAGCATTGTTATGATCTTTACGGAACACTCTGTATATTGAAATTGCATGATTAAGGGGATCTTAAAAATTTCCAAATTGAAATCTTAAGAAAAATTTTTTATCATTCTCGATATAAATTCCATCTCACAAACACATATTAATGCGTACTTTTTCGAAAAGGATTTTTGAACCTTAAAAGAGAAAAAGTAATTATTATACAAAAATTATGATCTAGTCGGTAATACAGATGGATTCCCTTAAAAGATAAAAGAAAATAATTAAATAATAGAATGTTTGATTATATAGCCAATGTAAAAATAATTGAAAATAGATATCATAATTTTTTTCATAATTTAGTTACATACGCAATAAAAACTTTTCTTCGTTAGTTCGGATCACAATGCCTCTATCTTTTATTTCTATGAATCTTTATTCCCGTAGACAAAAATCTAGTATGGCGAGTAGCTATTATCTTTTAGGCGTTTTCTGCTTAGTTACCGCGTAAGTGGAATTTTGCACGTGTAAGCGGAAGAAAGTATCGAAGTGATAGACGTGAGAACTCTGATAAAGTTGTAAGACGAAGAGAGATATACGTGTGCTTGCTCTTTGGGACTGCGCGTAATGTCGAAAGGAGATGATTCCCTCCTTTCTTTTTTTTCTTTCCTCTCCTTTCTTTGCCCTGTTTTTCTTCTTCAGATCGTAATTGAGCAGACGATCTTAACGCTCGAACAGCCACGAATGGCTCACCTCGTTGGTACCTAACCTCTCGTCATAGAAGTGCTTCACAAGCCTCGACGGGACGACATTTCGCAGTTTGTGGTCTGCGTGTGAGTCCCAGTTTCGTTTGGAATCTTGATAATTCTTTCTTTGCCGACGTGACTGTCCTGGGACATGTGTAGGCGAAAAACGTCCCATTTGAGAATCATCCGAGAAATACCTCAATACCAATAACTAAATATTATCCCTAACTTGTACACATCAATAATCTTTGGAAACGCTACAATATGCTGCTGTTGGAAACTTTGGTTTATACGTCTTTTCTTTTGTAACGGAAAGAAATTGCGAGCTTTCTGTATTTTGAACAATTGAAAACGGAAGTTTTTCAGAAGTTTTTCAGCCACACGTTTGTCCTTAATGATCAGCACTGCTGAATCAGCAAAACAGAAGGTAAAAGTTAAATAAGATTTACCTACGAAAGTCGAATAAAATTTTAAAAGCTGAATTATTTTTATGCTTTCTTTTTCTTTTTTTTATTTTAAATTTCGTGCTGGCTGAAATGCTGCTGTTTAATACAAATTCTTTTGATCACGAGAACTGGAAGCGGTCAAATATAGCTTAGGCAGACTTGTGTGCAATCCAAAACTTCCGAAAAAGAACTTCCTCCGAAAGTCGGAGCTCTGGAAGATCCACGCTACCGCTGCAAGGATAGTTTCTTAATCGACCGAAAGAAGCCTTTCAATAAGTCGTGGAATAAAAGGACAATGGCGCGGGCGGAGGTAAAGAGAACGGAAACGAAAGAAGTGTTGGAAGCTTCAGAGTCCGGGATAGTCCGAGCGGGGAAGGGTTCATGGCTCCCACGACACAAATTCTGTAACCGAGACTAACTCTTTTAATAGTTCGCTGGTCGCGCTAACTTCCTTTTTTAGCATCGTGTTCTCGTTTTCCGTTCTTGCGCCACCCGCATTAGTGAGGGAGGATGATCGCCAAACAGCCATACTGAGAAGCCAGAGGGCTCCAGTAAACTCCAACTTTCCTACCGACAGCTAACTTCGGTGCAGTGAACTACGTCAAGGACCAAGTTCCACCTTGGGTTCTTCTACTCAACTTTGTCTTCGCCCTCATCCTGGAAGAATTTTAAGACATCCGCGAATCCCCTAAGAGCCATGTAACGATTAACTATAATCTTCATTAGTAAATGCATTCAGAATAAATTCTTTACAAAAAATTTAACTAAGTAGCACAGCGAAAAATCTATAACTATTGAAAAAACTTTGTTAAAAATGCCAACATATAACATACATATACATTGTAAATTTTTTAAATTAGCATCTAACTCTTTTTGATTTACACTATATTACTGAAAACCTTATTGATCTTCATCTCTGACCTCCTGATTTGATTTATTCTTTATCTTGATGGAACTAAAATCTTTAGGTATCTATTGTCAAAAACAGAATTTGGAAAAGTTAAATTGTTTTTGAGAAATCTTGCAAATAGTTAAACGAACGGCCAAAACTGTGATATTATTAAGGAATTTAGTACATTACACTACATAATAAATATATGCTTAATTTGTACCTTGTATGCTCGATGGACTTTAAACAAGATCTTTCCAAAATGAATTAATTAAAAGTAAAGATATCGCCACTTTTATTATAACAATATTTATTATAACAATATTTATTATAATATTTGCACTTTATTATATTACAAACAATTATTATGTATAGATTTAGGTATAGATTTTGTTAGATAGATTTCACATTTGTGCTTAAGGGAATCCTAAAGCGAAGCTCGAACTCCGACGAAATCATCAGAGATTGCGCCGCGCGCTGTGCATCGACGTGTCTTTATATACTATTCCACTGATATCTCTGCAACCTATGATATACGCAGTAACACATTCGTGTCAATTTTCGTATAAATTCGTCGCGATAAAGCATCTTAGTCTAATTCTAAGAACTCGACATCGTTTGTTCGTGTAAACTACGTGTCTGCGAATCACTACTTTGTACATACAGGTTGCTTTCATATAAGCAAATGTTATCATGACTTGACAGCCATGAGATGCCTGAGATGCCATGTTACACTAAGAAATGGTAAAAAATATATCAATTTTGAAATTTTTGATCGTTCTCGGGATTCGAAAATTCTTTTCCAGGATTAAAGTATACGTATTAATACATATCTGGGAAGTGGAATCTATGAACCAAGAATATTATATTATTCGAAACTTCCAACTTTGACCGATCCTGAAAGCGCTCTCTATATTATGTTGTTACATTAACTCAGTCGGTTTCTATTTTTCAAGTACTATCAATTTTACAGAAAAACAGCAAGAGATAAAAATTGTTTATTTTCTTTTCGTAGAATCCTGAGAATTTTTTCAGAATTTTTAGTACTGCATTTTCTCATATTGATAAAAATAGTTGCCAATATACATATAAGAAAATGTAGTATTAAAAAATTGATAAAAAATTCTGAAAAAATTCTTAGAGCTCTATGAGAAGAAATAAACAATTTTTGTTTCTTGTGTTTTTCTGTAAAGTTGGATACTTGAATAGTACTTTAATAAAAATTTATTAAAGATCAATATTTGGCGATGTGTAGTAATTAAAATTTTGTTAACTATTGCGAATATTGTAAAATGGTAGCGAACTTTTTGATTCGGTTAGTCCGTTCTATCTACACAAGAGCGCTTTGTCAATAATTGCGGGATATCCTGTATACATACAATTTTTTTTTTAGAGAGAAAGAGTGTGTTTTTTTTTACAAATAACATAATCAAGCTAAATCTCAGATGTTTCGCAAATCTTATTCTTCAGAGCAAATTTTTTTGAAAACATTTCTATTTAAATACATAAAATTTTTCCTTGCAAATTGGTTCATTGATCTATTACTTGGTAACATGGGCTTTTTTTCATCGTCAAATTGGTCTCTCGACTAGTAGCGAAACTTCGTTAAAGCACGACGTTAATTGCATTCAAAACGTTTCCACCCGCAGATTGTCACTGCAATTGCGGTAGTTCGCGGACAACCACCGTTTAATTACAACTTGCCGAAGAATACGCCATTCCATAAGAGAGAGAAAGAGAAAGACGGAAGAGGGGAAATGGAAATTATAATTATTAAATTCACCATCCGCAAAGTTCAGAAAGAGAAATGAAAGTCGAATTTTCCATTTCGAAGTTTGTCGCAAAAATACAATAACTCGATTGCAGGTCGGTCTGCACGAATTAAAAATCAAGTGAAAAATCAAGTATTTTTATGACTATGTAATATTTTATTTGTTGTTTTCAACAAATACTATGGGTAATAAGAAGCGGAAATTAAATCTTTGGATAAAAAAAAACTACTAGTGACAGTCTTAACCAATATACATCGATTTGTTTTAGCTTACTTTAATCTTGTTCTGTATTATTATTTAATCTTTTACTATATAATTTATTTGATAGTCGAAATAATATTTTAAATTTACAAAAAATAAATTGAATACAGATGATTTGTAAAAATGATTAATTCTAAAACAAAATAGAGAAAGAAAGCGAGAAATGAGAAGGAAAAAAAGAAAGAAAATTCAAAAATATCCTATAATGTAAAATTTACTTTAACAAACTTTTATCATCTTTAATGAAATTAATCTCTTTCGCGTCACTGGAAGAACATTTCGGAAACAAGATCTTCTCATACCACAACGTATACATAAATAAACTTTCGCGAGTTTCTTTCTTACTTCTACTCTCCAGTACATCAAAGAGAGGACTCTTTTGAAGTTTGAGAACGTTTCTTGTCGGAGAGAACGATCTCTTCTCTCTCGTGCAGAAGTTACCTGCACACGTGTGTCAAAGTTGAGACTTTGATCGTAAGACGGCACTAGCGCGATTACCTAACGCGAACGGAAGAAAGTGACATGACATCAATAAAGAAATGCAATTTGCAAGCAATCAGCACCGAGAGGCAGCTAAAACTAGATACGTTCTGCTGGAAGTTACTCGCAAACCCGCGAATCGACCGTCGTAAGTTCAGGCAAGACTGGATATCTCCTAAGGGACGCGCTGCTCGCGTCTTTACTCATGCCTGGAACTTCCTCAGTTCTGTTCCTAGTCCCCTCTTACGCTCCTCTCTTGGATTCATGTCTCTTTATTCATCCTGCAACCTCTTATCCGTACTAAAACTTGCTTCAACTCCGGGTCATTATTTCATTTCTAACGAGCTCCGATATTCTCTCTCTGTTTTGAACTTTGTTTTTTGTTTGTTTTGAAGAAAGTGATCGTGGTAATAATAATTTTGATTAAACTAATAATTTTTGTTTTATTTTCGAAGTTCCAAATAATTATTTAATTTATCAACATACTCCAATTTAACTGATATGTTACTTATGGATGATGACTATCTAATTCGATTGTGATTTAAAACTAACAATAAGTAAATTTGCTTTTGTATTATTCAATCACGTATAAAAAGAGCTTTTCAGATCATTTAGTATAAAAAAGATCATTCGATATAGGCAATATAATTGCTAAATCATTAATTAAATACATCGCAAATTATTACTTGATATTAAATAGGTCATGATGACGTAACTCAACAGTTGGTACGTAGCAGAGTGCTCATTGAGTTTCGCACTATTTGTTTCGAAGTTGCAAGTACATTACTCAGTAGTGGCAGTTGAGAAGTAAGACTGTTTTGCACCTTCGGTGAGGTTTGTACTTCATCGACAATAGCGGATTCCACAGTGATTCATACGAGTACATTATAAACTTCTCCTTGACTTATATTGAAATATAAATTGAATATCATAATAAATAAAAAAATAGTTATAAATTAAAAGAATAGATTAAGTTAGTAATGATTAATTTAATATATAATTAAAAAATGATAATGAAATTAATAAAATGATCATAAATGTATATAGATAGATAAGATTTATAATAGATTGGTAATAGTACACGGAGAAAATTATCTTTTAAAATTTATTCTGAAAATATAATAGTAGTAAATTATGGTACAATATAATATTTTAAAGATTTTTATCACGCATTTCGGTAAAATTAATCAAACTTATTTTATACTTTATTATAATTTTATTAATGAATGAGAGAGACTTACATTAAAAAATTCCGAAATACAATGTTGTCCCAAGACTATCATATTTTCAGAGTAAACTCTAAGAAAAAATTCTCTTCGTGTACAATTTTACTAACAATATCTGTGCAATCATAATTTTGTGATAATTTTATCATCTTTAGAATATGATAGAATAAATTTACAGAACAATTTAGTGAATATTATAACAAGTTGAAATATTATAAAATCTTTTGAATTATGATTATAATAATGAAATGTAGTTATACCATTAATTTTTTATTTGAGCGTAGTCCATGAATTGTATAGAAGTCGGAAGGTTAATTAATTTATTCTCTCTCTCTACACGGATTTCATTCGGTTTCTTTAACAATTCCCGGGTCATTTAGTCTTTCCTCGCTTACTTCGCGAGGAAGGGCGCCACTCCGTTAGGTACTTGGTACTTCCGTTACAGTCGACGACGACCACTGCTCGCGAAGTCAGACCGTCCCACGGAATACTAAGCGCCGTCATTTGGCACACCGACTACGAATGCATCCAAATTTCCTTTACTTCGTACCTCTTTTAGTCCATCCCCTTTTTTCGCACTTTTTCTGTTTCTGTTTCTTTCGCCTCGAATATTTTATTTGCACTGCAGATCTCCAAGAAGATCGGCTGCCTTCCGTTTCTCGCTATTGATTTCACGTCTTTCGAAATTTGTTCGTGCCAGTTTCGTATCGGCGGCGCTGTCTCACGTTTTTCTTTCGCGTTTATTTTTATGGCACAGTTTTTAATTTAAATTGGATTTACGATCGTTTTTGCATTTAAATAACAATAAGCGAATTCTGAATTTTTGACAGTATATAAATAAATTGAATAAATATTTAGATTTTCCTAATGAGTTTAAATTTGTATATCAATGTCAATATCGATGTGTAATAATGAAAACATATAATTTATTAAATTGTTTAAAATTAATAATTGTCAGGCGCAATTTGCAAAAAATTATTGCAAAAGTATTTTTATAAAAACATATGCGATTAAATATGCAGTTAAAATATATTTATAGTTAAATGTTTGGCAATTGAGATTATTAAATTTTATTAAATTATAAATATATGAGTAGAGAGCAGAGCGCATGCACGCACGCACACACACACACACACACACACACACACACACACACACACACACACACACACACACACACACACACACACACACACACACAACTACTAACTAATTAATTATTA
>NW_012130070.1:2520480-2522034 GCF_000143395.1 Atta cephalotes | reverse complement strand
TTAATTATATATTGTTTTACGTGTCTTATTAATGCTATTTGTTTGTCTATTTTCTATTCTCAAATGAGTTTTGACGTGTGAAGAATGTCGTCATTTGTCGATAATCAATCCCATTATAACAACATGCACGCTCTTTGTACGGGCTGCATAAGTTTCCATGCTTGTATCTAAATATCTTATACAGTACACGAGCTTACAATTAGCCTTTATGCTCCAATAGTCATTTCCCATTGTCGTTGTGTGAGAACCACGCATGCAGGACTGGTGAGTCCATAAAGTTTCCACAGTTTCATGTTCTTAGCGCGTAAGTGTTCGTGTCATTCGACGGAGAACAACTTGAAACATGGCTTTATGATCCCGCCGCGACTCTTTCCAAGAGCTACTTGAAGCGCTACTGCGGTGGTCCTTCGGACGAAGGCAGTTTTCTGAAACACTTACTAAATATGGTCGGAATATCTTTTGTCCCGCAATTCGATAATCTACAGTAACACGATTGTGCCTCACGGCAGCTATTCCGTCGGACCTGATCGATAATTTTGAAGCAAAAAAATCAGAGATATCTACTCAGCACGATAGTGAACGCGTTGAGAACGGCCAATCTTCCTGGTTACTTTCGCGATATTATTCTTTGGGATTTGTTCACCGTAAAGTCTTTATTAAAAGTCAGGATCTCGACAGCCGCGCGCAAAGTTTCAAGTTGATTTTTTTCGATATCTTTCTCATCCATTACCAACTTTTGCGTGTTATACTGCACACTTTTCTTTTATAATCTGTTTCACATTTTTAATATATTTTTCTTTTTATGTTTCTTTTTATGTTATCTTTGAAATGATTTTAAGAATTTTATTCAAAAACGTAGAGTACTGAGAGGAGACAACAAAACAGAATTATAAGCATCGCACAATTAACGAAATTTTATTAAAATGTTCCGTTTAAGTTTCATTATGTTAATATTAGTGGCGCATTTTAAACGTGTAAGTACATAACATGAATGTTGAATACGTTTTATGTATTTTCAAAATTATTTAAAATAATGTTATTAGAGAGAAAGAGAAAGAGTTTATATACGTATAAATTTGTGCGTTCAACTTTTATTAAAATTACGTTTATTAAATTACGAAACTGTTACTTCCCATTTATTCTATATAATTGTGTTTTTAGGAACAATGAATGACCTTTTTTACTACATGTTTAAACGTAGTTGGGTATTTATTCACGTTAATAATGAACGTTATTCTCGCAAACATATTATTATCACATATTTCAATCGACGTGATGGTTACATTACGGTATTTAATAATAGTAAGCATATATATATATATATATATATATCATTAAGATTAATAATAACAAATTTAAGCGTTACGTATTTGGCAATATATTTGTTTACATGTTATATTGTTAAATAAACATTGGTTGATAGATGTTATTAAAAATAAATAACATTATAATTATGAATGACGGATTGAATTCAATTATTTTGGTACAAAAAATAATTGCAGAGAGAGAGAGAGAGAGAGAGAGAGAGAGAGAGAGAGAGAGAGAGAGAGAGAG
>NW_012130070.1:2512980-2519109 GCF_000143395.1 Atta cephalotes | reverse complement strand
GAGAGAGAGAGAGAGAAAGAGAGAAAGAGGCAATTTGAAACATGTATTTGCCAAATTTTATCTATATTTTTCTTTGTAACCTAACTTTAGTAAGCTCATGGCCTCAGCGTTGGCCATTTTATATTCTCATTTTGTCGTTCTAAATCCTTTCTACTACTTTGCTTTGACAATCTCAGTCGAAATCTTCGAAACTTCGTGCTGGTACGGTTAGCCACGCGAACATGAGCGGCTGCTATTTTCCGCGGTTATTGTTCCTATCTCTCTTTCATCTCGTTTTCCTCTGGCACTCGCAGGTATCTGGTAACATGTGGCATCGCTATTCTTTCAACTTTGCAATAACATCGGCATCGTAGTTCTCGTAATTTTGTCTTAATTAAGAAGTCACCACAAAGTGACATATATCAGTAATACGAATGTAACTTTATATATATGTATCGTAGAAATTGTACAGTTCTTTCAAATTTTAGAATGTTAATTTAAGAATATTTAAATTGATATTTTGGATTAATTAATCATTACTTATTTAATCAACTAACTTAAGAATTTAATAATCACAATTTAGTAGTAATTTGAGTATATAATTTAAACAAACAAATGAGGAGAAGATAGATATTTTGATCAAAATATTAATAATGGATACTATTAATATATATTAATATTGGATACTTTAATAAATTAAATTAACTTTATATAGCTTATTATGAGCAAGTAATTTCATTACAAACATTATTCACATTTTTTGAACACGTCATCGATGCGAAAGAAACGTTTAATATTGTATTAAGTTAAATCATATACTTTTTATGGAACGGCTATTTTTATGAAGCACTTAAATCGTTAAAGCAACGTACTTTTTTATTGAATAGATTCAGTGTTAAAATACCTATTTAAATTTTTTTATGTCCAATGTGACGAGGTTAATTATTGCATAGCTAAATGTTCTTTTGATGAATATTTTCTATAACCACTTGAAACTTTTAAAATTGCCCATGATAACTAAGATAAATCATGAAGCTATAAGTTTGTATTTTTATTCATTTTTATACAAGTAAAACATTATAAGTTTGCAGTAGCTCGCTTTACTGGAATTATAATTATAAATATATGAATTTGTTTACTTCATATCTTTTTGCTATTTGTTTTGTTGCGTTAATTTTATTTATTAAATTTTCACAGGTTGATTGAATTATCAATTAATAATTAAAATTATTCAGAACGTTAATTTAATTATTGTTCCTTTTTATATGTATCATTTGATTTCTGATGATTTTATATAACAGGAAGCACGATTATCTTGTTCGATTAATCATTATACAGAGAGGCGTTTTACTTTATTTGTAAATACATTGGATGCTTTCGAAAACCACTGCGTTGGTATCGATTATCGCAACACACACACAATAATAATGAAGCCATATTGGTAATTATATTGCATTCGTACAGAATGCTTAATACGCTTGAATAGTTTGGCGATTTACTGACCGCTAATTGGATAATGAAGGTATGAACTCTGTTCTTGGGAATTTCGAATGGAATAGTATATTTGTTCATTGTGTGAGAGAGAACTAGAATTCATTGTTATTTTTCCTTCAGATTTTTTTTCTCATTTGTCATTTCTGTGTCATGTGTCTATTATTTTGTTAATTATGTCTTTTCTGTTATTGCATTGCTCTCCATGATATAGTATAAAAATAGCATTCTCTCTCTTTCAAATCGATTGTTTTTAAATCTTTTTCATTAGTTTATTTAAACTCGATTTAGAATTGGATGTGAACTCTCTGGATATAAAATAAATTGAATATAAAAATTGAAGAAATTTTTCAAAGTAGCAAATTATTTGTCTGACACACTTTTTCGAGAGAAATAATGTTTTACAGGAATACATTTCGTGACAATTGCTTTATTCACAATTAAATTTATTTAATTATTCTGTTTATTGTAATTCGTGTTTAGTTTGTTACGTGAGTTATGCAAAATGTAACGCACGATATACATTGCCAGTGCGTTGTTCCTTTAAATTAAGATATTTTCAAAGTTATTAAGAGATACGTAGGAATCATTGATTCATATTATCGCAATTTTGTAGTCATTATTCGCTGGTTTCCAAACCATAGTGCGCCGCATTAAAGGGAGTTAGCGTGCGCTCTCATGTAATGGCAACGTATTCGATTTGCTCCTCTCGACGCGCGCGCGTTGCACGTCATTATCGGTGGTAGCGGACGGAATAGTGATAGAACTGAGGGAAAATGCATAACATCATGTTACTCGCGCTTCTTGTAATCTATCAATTAGGTAATGGATATAGATCCCATTGTGAAAATTACTCGTGTAACGTGAGCTGATTTGATCGATGTGTCGTTATACAGCAACGATGCGGAAAATGTTGGCATACAACATATGAAATGTCTCTATGTTGAAAATTTCCCCACGACAGTTCGTATCTCTGACATATTATTATGAAGAGGGATCAAATATTTCCTACATGAATCTTAAAAAAGGCAAAACTATCGTCATTTCTGGCGGGCGTAATTAAAAAAAGGAGAAATTGCTGTTTCACTGGCACTCCATTACATAGCGCTATGCAGTTTTACTTATAATTAGATGTGAACAATAGGTATTGCAAATTACAAATTCGTGCTATTAATGACAGCAAGCAACAGCAGTACACACGTTTGCATTTCTTGTACATAATAAATTTACACACCTGATATATACAGCACTGCACGTGCATATTGTGCAGTTGTATTCATCAGTTTATTTCGTGCCGAGGGCATAAAACTCCAAATGTATGTCTGGGGTGCGATATAAGCGACTGGCGTTAATTAACCAACTTTTCGCGAATACACAGGAACTGCAAAAGCTCCTCCTACTTGACGTCGTGCTTTTATCGGAATTGGCATTTAACTCACTTATTAGTTCATAGAGTCGCGTGTATAACGCGGGAAACTTGCGCAGCTCAATGAGAAAGAAAACGTTTATAACTCCGTTCGATTGACTATGCAAGCGATGCATCGACCGTTCTACAATGCCCTCGTAATTTTCACGCAAATATAATACCGAACTAGTGCTCGTATTGCTAACTAGTGCTATTCATGCTACGTTTCACGTTAAACTCCGATTTCATGTTTTCCTTGCAAATTTATTTTATTGCGGTTGTGCCGGTGATGTAACTAGAAGCGTCGCGATATGTAAACTTCTCTATCGAGTTAGTCTTTTAACCACAAAAGCTACCAATATATTTGATAGAAGTATCAAAATTGTAAATTGTATTTCGTTAATATTTTTATTCCATTATATATATATATATATATATAAATTTGAAGAGAACTTTAATGAAAGTTGTATTATCACGATATCATACAAGTATGAGAAATAAAAGAACTGTGACATACATTTTCATATATACACACTTCTAATATTGTAACGAGAAATTTTTTCCATTAAATTATTACAATATTTATGATATTATTCATTGATTCATTAATTTAATTTATTATATACAAACATAAGTTTTTATGAAGATTATATGAAGATAACAGAATATACAATTGGAGAGGCATTAGCAGACAACTATTGTCATAAATTATAATGTCTTTTAGATATCTAAGTCCGGATTTACAATAAGTGTTTTAAGCTTTTTAATTATAAGAAATTGCATTGAATATGAGGAAAATAATTGACTATTCGTTCATTTCTTTTGGCTTAAAGCTTAAAATTCTATTGTAGATCCGGGATACAAATGTATGGAATAGAAAAGAAAGAAAAAGTATCACAATAATAATAATAATAATAAAGATAAATGCATATAATATTATAACACACATTACACAACAATAATTAAACACATTCATACATATGTACGTAGTATTGTATAAATCGCGCATGCGCACGCACATACAAGTATACGAGAATCATGACGAAGACCACATTGGCAATTTAAAGAATTACAATTAATACGTGATTTAAACGCGAATATTAAGTCAAATGGAAAGAAGGTAAGAATGGTAATATCTTATGCTTCAATCTGCGCGACGATACACATGCCGCTAATTAAATGGTGTTAAAGAACAAGTACCGCAGATGCTTCCTTCTTTCTCATCGCGAAACATCGGAAGCAAAGTGAAAAGGAAGCGATAAATTATCATGACCCGAGCGAATTCGATTTACGTGTCAGCCGTGCTTTCTTAAGCCAGGCACAACATCTGCTACCCCATTGCGAAAACGTCTTTGTACTCAGACTGTCGTTTCTCTCAGTTTGCATACAGATAGTGTAAGAAAGAAAGAGAGAGCGTGAACAGTTGGATTAACAACAATTTTATTATCGCAAACTATCACCGAGTTTCGTATAAGAATAATTTTGTATAAAAATAGAGGAAAGGCCCATTATATTATAAGATATCGAGTTCATTTTGTAAAAATACTAAAAAATCTATAGGCAAAATTTAAAAAAATAATAGGTCATTTTGAAGGGAATTTAATAAGCTTTAAGATAATGTTATGTAAAATTAAATTCAAATTCTGTTTTTTTTAATTAAAGTAAAGAAATTTAAATTAAAGAAATGTAAAAAATGAACGAATCGCAAAATCAAAAAATTGTGACCCTAATATCAGATGCTCAGAGAAATCGATAATAAAACGCAAAGTATATCAATATTGA
This sequence comes from Atta cephalotes, assembly GCF_000143395.1. Taxonomy (NCBI): domain Eukaryota; kingdom Metazoa; phylum Arthropoda; class Insecta; order Hymenoptera; family Formicidae; genus Atta; species Atta cephalotes. The sequence goes on along the minus strand of NW_012130070.1, from coordinate 2,514,452 downwards.
AATTAAAAAACTTTATTTAATGTTTCTAAAATACAAACAAACACAGCCAGTGTGCACGCAAAATGAGCATATAATGCGTTGTATTTGGGATTCGTTTTCACATAGTTGGAATCAAACATCGCAGAAACAGACAGTCAATGTTCCGATTGTCTTTTTAATTATTGTACAATATATTATTGTACAATAACATTCATACTTTAGCAACGATTTTCACTACGACTTTCAACACAGAGCATAGGTTATTTCATATTAGAAATATCCTAGTATCTCATATTACGATTTCTACATCTTATGGTTTTATGAGCATCAAATTTAACTTCTGTAATTAAGCAATTCAACATATCTCGTATTTTTCTATTTGTACGATCTTACTTTATCACAATATCAAGAATTTAAATATTTACTTATTAATGCCAAATATTTACTTATTAAATAATAAACAAGGTTTAAAGACTCATCTTAATGAAACTTGAAGACATCCAAATTCTAAAATATTTTTTTACAACGATTACAGGCATACACTAATAATTAATTTTCATTAAATAGTTTTCAATCCAAGAATAATAAATTCATGGTGGAATCAATAGCCGCTATTATATTAGACACCTTTCTCATAATATGGGGCTTTCCTTTAATTGTGGATAAAGAATTCTATTAAAATAAATACTATCGCTCTTTCGACAGATATTTCTTAAAGAGTTACTCAATATGATCGATATTCCTCTTGAGACTGAAAACTATATAGAAAATAATTGCATTTTTAGAAATAAGAAGCCAATGAAAGATTTTATCATGAAAACTGAGAGATAGATTATATATTGATGATGATCAAATGATTTATTTGATCTGTTTAAAATTGTTGTCATGTTCGATAGGGATGTAAAACTATTTTTCACTTCTTATTCATTGCGAAGATTAATGTTGTAAACGCGCGCTGTTATGCGGTTGACGTCACAATGGTAAGCGTGACAATCGATTTCATCGCACGCACGAGTTTCTCATTTCACAACTCATTCGTTTACATGCACACTCTCCACTAAATAATTAACAACTTGTTATTGATTAATTAAGCTTTTCAGCGCATTCGCACGTGTACTTTCTAATGTCAACTGTATGTGCCATATATCTTTCGATCCATGTTACCTACACCTACGTGAAGAGTTTCTACATAATTTCACGTTAATAAGTTCTCATTATTTGATCAAATATCGCAGAAGCAGAATGCAAGCAAAGTAAACTGTTAAACATAAATGAAATACAATTTGGCGATTATATTAGTATTAAAATTCTGAGAGAAAAGTCCATTAACAAGAGAGCGTTCAACGAACAATACTGGACATCAGTCGAGTGATTTCCCGTAAACTCAAATGAATTAAACAGTAGTATACAAGGGAGAGGAAGAGGAAGAGTGTGTGAGAGGGTGAGAGAGAGAGAGAGAGAGAGAGAGAGAGAGAGAGAGAGAGAGAGAAGAA
>NW_012130070.1:2508254-2510444 GCF_000143395.1 Atta cephalotes | reverse complement strand
ACGTTACGTTACGTACGTACGTAGTAGTACGTAGTAGTAGAGAGAGAGAGAGAGAGAGAGAGAGAGAGAGAGGAGGGAGGGGGGAGGCAGAAAAAAGGAGAAAGAGTATATTCCAATAAATCTGACAAAACGATCCCTTCAAACGCGCTACCTTAATCCAGTACCCACCTAAATCAAAACGTAAATCACGATTGTCCTCGCGAGTCGTACTTCGTCGTCGGGAAGAACAAAAGATAAGATGGACCGTACATTTGAGATTACAAAGTTCACAAGAAACTTTGTTTTTTAGGGAAAATAGCCCCATGACGTACGCTATTGAGTGATTATGTATGAAACATTTTTGCATGCCCTACATAAAACAGTGTGACGCATAATATTAACAAATTGTTGTTATCAAATATAGAATTGTAGATATTGCTTATTTAATCTTAAAACTCTTATTCATTCATCACAACTGCTATATCTCAGATTGTGACATCATAAGCTAGAGAATACACGATAAATTACAATATTTATATTAAACACTTTTACAATTTATATTAAAATAGAAATATTTTTCAATAAAACAATTTACAATTGGTAAAGAAACTTATAAAATATATCGAAAACTAAAATATGTTTAAAAAGATTTATAAGATGTCGAAAACTATCTTTTTGTTTTTGGAAGGAATTAAATTGTATTTATTTCTACGCGTTATGAATTGAACAGTTGTTATATTCCTATAAACTAGCTAGCTTATTTCATTCTTGCATAATTCATGTTCAACTATACAGTTATTTGTTAACAAAACAGAAACAGAATTTTCGATATATTTTACAAGTCGATTCTACCGATTATGAATGCTGTTTTATTGAAATACATATTTCCATATTAATATATATTTAAAATTTTTATTACATATTTTTTTCGTTTTTAACGTAATAATTTAAGATAGTAGTGATGAGTAAACAGAAATCTTAATTACTATATCTCTTAATTTTACTAATTTAATATTTTAGAACTTTTTTTTTAATTTGAACCTACACAGTAAAAAATTTTGTGTTAAATTTAATACATTTCACATGTCCCAAATGGTCCACCCAAACTTTTATGTTAATTTAATATAAGATGAATATGTTAGAAAGTAACATAAATATTATATAAAAAATTAACACAAGAAGCATAATATTTTGATACAATTTAAAAATAAATTTTATATTAAATTGACACATTTATAATGTTAAATTTAACTGAAATTAGACACTATTTTTACATTTTTAGTTTAAGCAATGCCTTTGTGATATTTAACATATGCAATATATAGATTTAACAGATATTTTCTGTTACAAAAAAAAAATAACAAAATATCTGTACCTTTTTATATATAAAATATGAACATATTTTTTCAATAAAATTAACATTTATGATTATATTAAATCAATACATTTTATTCATTTATTCTTAGAATTTATGTTTTAAAATTATATTATTTTTATGTTATTTGTTTATTTATCTATAAATTTTATTATTATTTTTTAATTTAACACTGAGAAATGTTAAATTTTAATTCAACACAAAATATTCAAATAATACAATCACATAATGTTAGATTAAAATTCAGATATATTCAAAATTCAACACAAAAATTTTATTAAGGATTCGTTTTAACATAAATACAAATTTTTTATTGTGTGCTAATTTTTTTAACAAATAAATAAGAATATACATTTTTATAAAAATACTTTTATTGTTCGATGTTATTGAGTGAAATGTAGAAGCTATTCTTTGCGATAATCGTTTTAAGAAAGAATCGAGGATGTCACCGATATATGTCTGATGATGTAATCGACCTCAGTCTTCACCCCAGACTCCGTTGGCGTCGGGAAGCTCTTTTAGGCGCCACGATGGCTACTCTGGGGTTACACGACCTCGCAAGAAGTCGATATTTCTCGTTTCACAGCGTTTTACGTTGCCAATGGATATAAGGAACGCACATTTAAAAAATGTATATGATTAATAGTGAAAATTAATAGTGAAAATTTGGTTAAATATACATTTAGATTTTGTCGATAGTAATTTATATATTATACAACGTGATATATAATGATATTGCAATGTATAATACTAATAATATGGTGTGCGAGGTATTAAATAATGACTCTATATATATATATATATATATATATATATATATATATATATATATATAT
>NW_012130070.1:2500532-2506089 GCF_000143395.1 Atta cephalotes | reverse complement strand
TATACTATATATATATATATATATATATATATATATATATATATATATATACAGTTGTGATTATATTGTTATTTATGATTCATGTTTTGATATTAATAACGATAATAGCAATAATGATTTCTGGAAATTATTATAATTGTGGGACGAAATTGGCAATAAAATGATCAGATATAGATGTAGCACGTGCATGTGCTATCAGTAGTTTTACTATTTTACATATAGAGAACGCGCTTACACACACACACACACACACACACACACGCGCACACGCGCGCACACACACACACACACACACACACACACACACACACACACACACACATATATATATATATACGGGCATCGTGTATTCAACCATTCTGTTAAACGTATCGTGAGCGATGGATTACGTAGGTGGTACATGTCAATGTAACGAAACGAGCATCAGTGGGCATCGCGAAAAATGTTCGCGCACTATACGGGACGTGAATATTCGCGTTTGCATATCGTGGCACATCTATCAGGCTATCTGCTGGCACAAAAAAGCGCTTTCACGCTGACGAATTGCGCCTGAGAAATCGTAAGCGATTCTCAGTCGCGATACGATAGGAGGTTACATTGAATATAAAAATATACTTTCTTGATATTGACTTGTTATTCTTTACAATCTAATATTTTTATTGAATCACTCGTTAACTTTTATAGTCTTACGTCGCCTCAATGTCCATATATGAAATCTTTATGTGGACATTAAGATGATATTATTTACGATCTTACGCTGTGAGATCGTAAATAATGTAATTATTAATTAACATGGTATATATAATGAGTAACTTTAACCATTATGAAAAGTGTATATTATATTTACACGCATAAATAAAATTATCATTTACAAATACAATTATTCTTCTTTACAGTAATTAAATAATTTGCAAAAGTAAATTTACAATTGAAGTTTATAGATATATTTATACGTAATAATTTGCCAACAAATTACGTAATTTTTCTTATAATATGTTGTCAATGTGTATACGAACATAAACATGCAAATTAATATTAGCAATTATGTCATATAATGTGACAAAAATTTGTACATTTACATAAAATAATTGAAATATATTATTATTATGAAATATATTATTCGTTTAATATAAAAATATATTTATATAATTAGAGATAAAGATATTAATTTTTGTAAAAACATTTCATATATTTTCACTATAAATTATTAATTTTTACACTTATTTATTATTCATATATTTCACGTATTTTTGAACGAATTAATTTAATTATTAATTGTTGTGCGAGATGGTTATTTATTATACACAATTAATATATACTTGAAATTATGATTTTGAAATGTCTTTTTATCACAGTGCGAAATTATACTTTTATTTACGTAATTTATTGTTAGGAGTCTGTAACTCTCAACGACTATAACGATATCATTAATCATTATGGTCATTAAGAGTTACAGAATAAGTCCTTTAATGATAATTTCGAATATTGTAATAACATTATAGGGTAAAATATCGTATATAATCGTATCGAGAGATGTGCTATATCTATCTCTTTTCGCTGTATTTATCTCTTGTCTATGTGAAAATGACATGGATAAAATGCTAACACGTTGTTCGTGTAACCGTCTCGTTCGATCGAACCGCCGTCGTCGACGTGCCTCGTCATGGCTCACGTGGGCGAAGTAGATGAGGCGCTAGGTAGTCAGCCAGCCAGCCAACCGCGCTAAAAGTACGCGAGTAGTAATGCCCGTCGATTTGTCACTGGGACGATTTGTAATCGTTTGTCAGTCCCTTTCTCTCTCTTTCTCTCTGTACACGATAAATACAACTAACTGCCGTCTTATTCAAATGAGGAGACGAAGGCGCGCCTCTCGCACGATCTCGATTGCCTGTCCGCCTCATTGTCGTTTCGAAACACCGCTCGCGTCTCTCATTCTTCCGCCACCGTTTGCAACGCCCGTGCTCCGAAGAATCCGCAGTGCATATAATATTATACACCACGAAAATCATGACCTGCTCCATTAATCACACGATATAATTCCCGCCGTCCTTTTTTTGCATCGCGCACCAACCTGGTACACTGTCGCGACACGACGCGATGGCTGCTTCCTTGGCAACGATGTAGATCGTAATTATTCCGACCAATTACATTGGTCGAATGATAGCGTGATTAGCTCCTTGAAAAAATTTGATAAATTTTGTTCCTTGAATTATGACGATCAAAACGTCTATTCATGGGTCACGCATAAATTGCATGAGCTTTCTTTTGAAATATTATAAGGGAATCGTTGGCATTGTCTGCCATCAATTTGGATGAACTTTAGATATATTGTGTAGAGCATCAGAAAATAGATTGGTAACAATAGATAGCTCATATATATTTTTTTATCTGCTTATCTCAAGAAGTCGTAACGTACTCTTAGAGGTGGGGGTAAATAAAAAAATTTGATATTTTTAAAAGTAAGAATACATGTGTTATTAAGAATACAAAATATTATAAAACTTGTACACAAAACATTTTCTCATATATCTCGTAGTTTTGAAGGTAGGATAAAAGAATAATAATATGGAATTTTTTAAATTAACATTGCTCCGATATAAATGCATATGACTTTAAATTTACATACATTCCACATTCTTAAGGATATATTAGTTACATTCAATAAATGAAAGTCGTCAAAATTTAAATCCAAGAGCAATATTAACAAAAAAGTAAAAAGTGTAAAGATCGGAGGTCTAAAAATGGGGATACATGAAATACTAGTGAAATTTAGATAGTAGTAACAGAGTTGTAACAGACCTGGAAAACCGGAAAAACCAGGAAATCAGGGAAATTGAAATTGGTCATGGAAATCAGGAAAAATCAAAGGAAAATGTAAAAAAATGGAGATTTCAAAATTTGCTCACAATTCCCTGAAATTGCTCCTATTCCTAATAATTGTTATAATTTTTTAAATATTATATCTGACGTTTATAATCAAATACGTTCACTTGTGCACTTTAAACGATTTTAATAAAATAATTAAAATTTACATTTTATTCAGTATTTTTATTTGATCTCTCTTTTTCGTCATAACTGCATTCTTTTTTTCCAAAATTGATTTTTGCTGTGGCTTGAATTTGCACTCAAAATTGTATTATGCTACTAGGGTAACTCCGGTATGTACGCCACACCTATCAAAAACTTAATTTATTAAATACTATTTATTATGTTTAAATGAACTATATCAATAAAAACTTTGTACTGTCTACTATTATAAAAATAATTAAAAAAAATATTAGAAATCCGAAATATTTATATTTCATATTAAAAAGTGAATTTTTTTAAACCCTTGCATTTTTGCCATATATTCCATAGAGATATATGACTACTCATAGGAGGAGAGGGAGTATAAATAACTCATAAAAAATTTGCAAATAATGCGTATAAATAAGATGTAAAATGACACAATAACTTTTATAAAATATGTTTACAAAGTTTTGTTAAGGAATAAGAATGATAAATATGTATATGAAGTAATAAATAATAATTACAGTCTTCCCAGATGTGTTATAAGTGTTATGACATGAGATACATATTTCATGTCATGGATTTATTGTATTTAGTGCACTGAATTCAATCTGCGCACTTTGTATACTTTTGGGTATAAATCCCGTCTGTTAAAATTGTCATATATCTCAAATAGGTGACATAAGACAACAAACTAAACAAAGAATACAAGAGTAAAGTATTTGTATTTTGTTATACAACATGCTTTACTATTCTTCTACATTCATGTATCACGAAATAACTACTAAGTCTTTTGCACGTCCTACTAATCATTTTATGTAGATTATAATTTACTTGGTGTTATTTAACATAGTGACAAATCGATTCAACTCACAATTTCATTAATATTAACAGTAAGAAACTGAAATTACACAATATTAATATAACATAAAGATATGTAATAGAGTAGTTGCGGGAAAATTATCTCCACTTTTTCTATTTTTTCTGACTTCTGTGGTGTAAATCCCAGTGCGTATTTGCCAGAGTTCACTCTAAGTTTTTTTGCATTATTTTTAATAATATAGATTAGCTTTTTTTACAATTTTTAAGTTTAAATGTTAAAATTTACATATTTTATATTACTCATGGAAAATTTTCTATTTTCATCTGGAAAATCTGGAAAAGTCGGGGAATTTTAGAATTCAGTTTCTTCAATCCTGAGTAATAAATAATACAATAAATGAAGTTTACTTATGTAAACCGATCAAGAAAAATAGTTCACATTTTTATTGTACAATAACACAAAAAAAATAATAGCATCATTGGATGCTATTATTATGGATATAAGTTAATAATATGGAATATAATCTATAACAATTGATAATATGGAATATAATCTATTACAATTGATAATATGGAATATAATCTATAACTTATAATCGCAAATAAGATGATAATGCTTCTTTCCTCTTTGATTGTCTTGCGCCTCTTGTATCGACATAATTTGACCAGTAACGAATTAATGATCTTTGAAATTGATTAATCTGTATATAGAAATGCAAAGCATCGGCTATCTCGAATCGAGTAAACTTCTTGAAAAAAGATGATGTAATCCAAGTAAAAAATGGTAAAACGACCCTCCAGACACTGCGTCTGCGTCTACGACGCTTCCACGCCGGATGCGCGTCCAGAATGAAGGGATTGAGAATTAGGAAATACAAATGCACAATCGAAGCCGGTCATGCTTTACAAAAAATAATCGAGGCAACATCCGAAGCGAAACACACATCTGACCCGCTTGAGTGGTCACATGAGATTATGGTGGTAATAAAATTTTATAACCTAATTTACTTGAATAAATCATGAATAAAAGAGATTGCTAATGTAAAACCTATTCTATATTTTCAATCCTCGATGTATTCCACATTACCTGCCTGTTGTCATAAGACAAAATCTTTTCATAATAATAAACAAGTTAAGAATTATAATTTATCATTGTTCATGCAACATTATTAAAAACATCTATGCAATGTAAACATTAACAAACTTATCTTCAGTTTGTGAGAATACTTTTTTAGAAAAAGCTCGAATCTTCTAACGGAACAAAAATAAATAAATAAATGTTTGTTTTTATTGTGAAATGTTTTATTGGACTGAGTTCATTGTTTGTTATGACATGTTTGGTAGCAATTGCAACTTTCAGCGATTGCCGCTAGATTGCAACATATTCAGAAAATAAGCTATTATTCCATATTAGCAGCCTATTCAACATTCCCTTTTATTTGCTGAAAGTGAATAAAATCCGTTACTTTCGAAGGAATTGTTTCGACTGCTAAATCTTGAGATAAATAGATAAAAAGATATAGGTCTAATAGATTTTTATGCTCTTCAACACATTCAAAGCTTATTAAAGTTATAGTGAGAGATAGTGCTGTTCCTTGTTAAACGGAAGAGTTAATGGTACAACAAGTATATTATAAACTTGGTAACATAAAAAGCTGATGACAGCAGATAATTAATAATCTGTCATAGATGTAATATATTTCTGCGTAATATAAAGTTTATATAT
>NW_012130070.1:2492491-2496491 GCF_000143395.1 Atta cephalotes | reverse complement strand
AAAAAATTTGCAATTTTCTTGCATCTCACGAAAAGTTAAATTAAAAAAAATCTTTAAATAATTTTTAATAAATTTATACAGATACAGGATAATATTATAATAAATATTTTTCTCAAAAATATTTTGTAAAACTTTTCACAAGAAATCATGCCACCAATTTTTTTAAAAAACCATTTAAGCTTAGAAAGTTAAATTTAAAACACTTTTTCATTAATTTTTGTTTAACAATATTTTATCAAGTTACAGCTTCAAAAGAAATATAAAAAATTAGAAATATTGAAAAAATATCAATTTTTAATTTTATGTAATTTAAAAATAAAATTGTAAAAACGGTACAAAAAATAAATTTACAGTCTCTGTAAAATATATCTTCGAAAATTTCTATATGATTTTTTTCAACGAGATATTTAACTTTTCGTAAAACGAAACGAGAAATACCTACAGTGTAACTATTAAAACAATTAGTAATTCAATTTTAATCCATTAAATGGATATTTATAAGACATAATATAATGCAAAAATAATAACCACATGCTTTCGATTTGTATGCAATGATATGTTAATATTCTGTTGTAATTATACCTGTTAAATTATACCTTGAGTTGATGTATAATTTGAATTATTTTTAATTATTTCTATAAGTCATCACTGTTATATCAATATATCGTCAATTACAGTAAGGTAAATAATTTAAAATAAATAATTTAATTCAAGAAATGTGTATTAAAATAGTGATTCAAATTTGGTTTATTAACACTAAGTTCTTGCATTAAAAATACAAACGCGCTTATTTCGAAACTCAATGTAACTACAGAAATAAATTGATTAGATTATGATTATTGTTTTAATCACATGTTTTGTGTTAAAATAATAAATTTTAATACATATAGAAGTTAAAAATAACAAAATGTTATTAACCGAAAGAATTAGTTTTAATTTGAACTTTTTATATGTCTATTTCTTTATAGACATAATAGAATAGATAGTTGTTCTTGGAATAAAAATTAATATTGTTTATGTAAATTTCTATTTATTTTATTGAAGAGAAATCACTATTGATATCAATTAATAGACAAATTATATATAAGTATACGATATTGTTATCATTTATTCTAAATTATTGCGGGAAAATTTATCATATAAGTCTAGCGTTTTAAATTTATGTTGATCAATTGTATTCCTCCTTTAGTTAATGATGACTTTCAATTAACCAACGGACAAAGGTTTCTGCAGCCACGTGACATGTGTCGGTGTGTTAATGATTCATCGATCGTTGCCGGTACATTGCAACGTCGACAGAGTCTGCTCTTAACAGACGTCGTCTTCTGTCGATTTGAGCTTGTAACTAATCATGCGTTTATTTCCTGACTGCATTAATCGGTTGTAAACAGTGACATATGTCACCTTATAATCATTGTCTTGTTTATTCTATTTATTTATGCTTATTTACCATAAATAAGATTGTTGATTTTTCTCTTTTATAAGCCCTTTCTTTTGTTAATTTATTTATTTTTTAAATTATATCATGTTCTTTATAGATATAAATGAAATGATTTTCTATTGTTTTTTAATTGTCGCATATGTTGTAGATATCTTTGAAATAATAGACAAAGCTCAAAAGCTACGATTATGATCATGATGTAAGAATACCAGGTGAAACATTCTCGTGGATGCGTACGTATTCAGGAGACTGAATTTTAAGCAAAATTTGATTAACTATTCCAATATGCTATTATACGTAATAAAGTACATATAGGGCAAAATTTGGTATATTGCCAGTATATTGCTATTGCCATTATGTGCAATGCTATACCTTCTATTCTTATATCATGACTATGATTACGTTTACACAGTACCTTTAATCAGGTTTAATAACATCCATAATTAACAACATAGTTAGAAACTGGCCAATCACAGTCGTTCCACTCTTCCGAGGAAGAGTTATGATTGGTCAATTTCATAACTACGGATTATTGCAGCACAATTGCGTACAACCATTTGCGTACGACGTGTCGCGAAGCATATATGGGATAGGAAACGAAGGCGCTGGCGCCAAGGAGCGCGATGTCTGCCGGAAATTGTAGACGTCGTCGAATCGCGTGCAGCCGGAAGGTGCGACTGACAGTATTCGGACCTATAATGCAGTGGAGGTTACCGCTGTCTTTCGTACCGTGATTGCAAATTTACGTTCTGCGTTGCATTTTCTGTGCCATACAGTTTGCTTGAAATTCGAAAATTGTGTGTTATTATATATTTCGAGCAATCGAGAGAATACTTATGTTTATGTGAAATATAAGAAAGTGATAACAAATCGAAAAAAAGGTTTCGAATGAATTCGAATATACGAAAAGAATGATTTTGCTGAAATATCTAAAAATTTGGCTACATACACATTTTTAAATAATTGTGTTGAATCATTAAAATATGTAATGATATAGGATTCTCAAATATAATAACAATGCTGTGCAAAAAATTTCAACATTCTAACAAATATCAAAGCAATTAATTTGAACATTTTAATATAATAAATAAATAATTTTATAATTATTTTAATAGCCTAGTATCTAACTAAATATCTAGCTAAATTTTTAGAAATTTTTAGAATTTCAGCGAAATTTTCTATACATATTTTGTTTCCATTTTATATTATATATTCTGAAATGTATACATACATACCTTACAAAATTATATACAAAATTATATAATTAGAGTATATGCATATATACACTGTAAAAAGTACAGTGTTTAAAATACTTACATTTAAAATATATTTTCCCAAATAAATGTTTAAACAATAAAATATGTTTCAATTTTGATCATTTTAGTGTTTTAAAACTAAACACCATAGTGTTTTAACTGTAAAACGCTAAATGTTTAAAACGCTGAAAAGTATTAATCTTTTCAGAATTTCCGAAGGTCGGATATTAATAAAAGAAGCGGTTTTCCTTTAATGATTTCTTCTTATAAATTATTTAACAACAAGTTTGATTGGGAGCATGTTAAAATTTTTGATTATAAACATTCTATTTAAAAGGAATATATCTAAAATAGATATATATATATATATATATATATATAAAACAATCTCTTGATTTCAAACAGAGCGAATTCTAGAATCCTATCTCCCCTTCTTTGATTTCTCCCCTATATCTAAATTTCTACCTCTTGGTCGTTCTATTCCTTCTATGAGCATATTTCATATTTTTGTTCTTACTTAAAATTTTAACAAATTGATATATTGATGGAGTAAAAAATTCTACACATTCAAGTCATAGCATATAACAAGATTTTAGGATGTTCAACCATAGAATTTTAGACTTCATATATTGATACTACATTGACATATACTAATTGACATATACTATTCTCCACAAGGGATTAGGGATTAATTTAATTGGACGATTATAAATGTGCGAACCATAAGAATCTCGATATGATCTCGATCTTAAGAAGAGTTTAAAATGTAAAATAATTGCGTTAAGTTTTATTACACTGAAGAGGACTTGACGTGAAAAGGTTGAAACGTCTGTATGTATGTTTGGATAAATGTTAATCTACTATAAACATATAAATATTATCCAAAATAAAACAATTTTTTGCGATTTCAATTTAAAACACTTTTTAAAACTATAAACATTTTTTAGTATTTCCAAATGATACACTTTAAAAATTAAATATTTTTAAAACATTTTTCAAAACTAAATATTTTTGAGCTTCCAAATATTATATTTTAAAGAATGAAATAGTTTGATATACTTTTAAATAAGATATTTTTCAAAAACTAAACATTTTTTAGCATTTTGCATGTTTGTTTAAAACTTAAACATTTTTAAGTAGATATTTAAAAAACGGAGCCACGATACAAAACTATCTAATATCTTAAAATTAAATTTACTTTTTAATAAATGTATATTTGTATATGTATATTCACACACGCATACACACACGCACGCACACACACACGCACACACACACGCACACACGCACACACGCACGCACA
>NW_012130070.1:2467772-2491861 GCF_000143395.1 Atta cephalotes | reverse complement strand
ACACACTACACACACACACACACACACACACACACACACACACACACACACACACACACACACACACACACACACACACACACACACACACACAAGTATTTGGAATATTATGTCTTATTTGCTAAAAGTATTTATATTTTATAAAAAACTTTTTATATGCTAGGCCGAATTTTGAAACACTTTCAAGATCATATTATTAGCTCCAGAGTTGAAAATAATTGTTAGGTAACATATGCAATGAAAATTGCTATTGGCGATATTTTGGTAGAACTGGAAATCGTTGGTACTTTTCGTATATTTATGCAAACGTTGCTGGAATATCATATTGGATCAGAATAATTTCAGTCGTAATAAAAAAGTTACTTGAGTATAGAGAATCTAGAAAATGATAATTTGCTGAGATAGATAATACATATCTATCTCAGTTAATTCCATTGCAAACAGTAGCTTTATCAATAGTAATAATAATAATAATAAAGGTTTTAAAAGATAAAAGGTTTCAAAAGATAAAATTATAGTGCTAAAATGAAATAAATAGATTAATAATTCTCTTTCAAATAAACAAAGTTAAAGAACAGGTTAATGAAAGTATGCTGCAATTAATTTGACAAACGTAAAATCAATGCATCTCTAAAATTTTTAGAATAAATCTTACTCTGAAGAATAGAATCTCTCTCTTAAAGATTGAAAATTGAGCTACTCTTTTTCAAGACATTCAATTTTCATTTTTTAAAGTGAGATTCCACTCCAAAGAATTTAGAGTAAATTAAGTATTCAGTAATACATAAAAGTCAAACGTTTCGACTTATTTTAGAGTCATCATCAGCGACATGTGATATTTCAAATAAATTACCATATCTTTCAAACAGTTATTCTCACTTTGGATTATTCAATTCAAGAAGAGTAATTAATTGTTTAATTTTTTGGAAATATAAAATTTATCTGAAAGATTACATATCGCTGATAATTACTCCAAAGTAAGCCAAAATATTTGAATTTATTATGTATTACTGAACAATCAATTTATGTATTCATTTCATGTTTGTTTGTTTTAAATTACATCATGCTTTATCTGCTGTACTTTCATTAATCTGTTCTTTAGTTTTATTTAATAAAACAGTTTAATTAATAAGTGAATTTCAACAACGTAATTAATTATTTAATGCACTTTTTTATCAATCAAAACATCGGCATATGGCACAAAAGTGAAATTTTTCGCTTCGCAAAGTACATATAGGCACAAATGCGCTTTAAGCAGTGATCTTCTAAAATTCATAAGTTGCACTTTAATCTCTATGGAAACACATACGTTCGTTTTCGTTTGCGCAGTAAGTAAACGTCCCCAGAGTACCATGGATTTGAAACGGACCAACGGTGACCTCTCCGAGAGTTAACAACGCGATGCATTATAGTCTACTGGCATTGTGAGAAGTATTACGCGGTTGTACGTATTATTGCGCTTGATCAATGTCCGGGGCGAATGAAAGACCGATTGTATACGCGAAGAGCTTTGTAATTTCTACATAGCTTGAAAGGAGATACCATGTATTTTGCCTTTGCTTAATTATTGGACACATTTATTGTAAAATAATAAAATAATTATTTTGCGAGTAATAAAATTAGTTAAATAAATAATAACAATAGTAATGAATTAGTTGGAACATTCCGCGATTAAAATGCATAGAAATCTTTCGAAATCTGAAAGAAATAAAATAGATCAGACATATTACATGTATATAGTGTAACTCCGACAAATATGTCGCACTGGAATTTATGCTGAAGTTAGAAAAAAATAGAAGGAGTGGGGACAATATGTAGTTTAGTTCAATTAATTAAATCATATTTTTTTGTATTATATGTTCATTTCATTTTCTAATAAAGAGTTTTATTGAGTTAAATTGAGGTATTTGATTTGAAGATGTCAAAACCACAAAGCGATATATTTTAGAACTTGTAAAAAAATTGTTCTCTGTTTAAAAACGTTTTATAATCCAGTTAAATGCAACTTTTAAAGGCTCTCGGGAAAATTCCAACTGGATTTTGTTCTGAGTGAACAGACCTACAATTTGAGGGGAGTAACGCTTATTTGAATGTTTCAAATCTTGCTAAAATTTTGAACTCGAAATTTTTTCATATTAATTAGGCTGTATTTTTTAAGGTGTATGTCGAGAACTAAATGAATTATTGCATTGTGTTCAGCGATCAAAAATATAGTATCACATTTAAAATCCGGATTAAATCATTTTTGCAATCAAACACACATTAAGGAAAATCGAAATTTTGATTTAAGAATCATTCACTAGTGACTTCTAAATTTTAAATTCTAATTTTACTTTTTGAAAAAAATTTAGTTGTATTCTTTTAGCATAAAATAGAAGCTTTTAAGCTGAGCGGCTGATTAAAAAAAATTGTTTTTTCCCTTGTCAATTTATTGTGTGTGTGTGTGCGCGCGCGCGCGTGTGTGTGCGTGTGTGTGCGTGCGCGTGTGTGCGTGTGTGCGCGTGTGTGTGTGTGTGTATGTGTGTGTGTGTTTAGACTCATATATATACATTTTATTTCGCATTTTATCCATTTTGAATTCTGGAAAGAATGATTTTTTTTTAAATATCTAAAAATTTAGGTACAAAAAAATAATTTTATTGAATTAAAATAATTATGTAGAACGCTCAAACTGGTTGCTAGAGCAAACTTTTTACAACATTATTGTTCAGCGGTTGAACAATATTCTTATGTAATAATTATTTTAATGATCCAATGAAATTAATTTCAATATCTAATCAAATTTTTAGATACTTTAGTAAATTTGATCTTTCTGTGTAGTGTTGCGAATACGTGGATTTAATCTTAGTCTTCCTAATTTTCATTCAAATTTGTTTTAATATTACGATTTATGTTATAAAGAACACCATGTATATATATGTGATTTATATTATAGCAACTGCATCACTATTATTGATATTATTTAATTTGAAATTGTCGAGTTGGTTTAGATTCAGCGATTGATAAGTTTCAGCGAGAAAATTTCTTCTTATGATACTAATGGATTATTAGAATTGATGATCGTTTTAATACCGCGCAATAATCTAGCATTATTGACAATCTTCGTTATCAGCATCGTATTTACGCTCTCATCGTGCCGCTGCGATATAAAAACGCTTTCCAGGAGCGTGTAGGAATCTCGATACTCGTGTCAAAATACCACGAATACTTACCTATACATAACAGCATTCATCTTGTCGGCTATGTAAGTCGAGCCCGAAACACGCGTGAACATCAATTCCTCCGATCGCTCTGGTACCAGACACCGAAACATCCTATCACGTGACCACATATCAGACAAGGCGAACCAGGCAATTTCCATAGTTCTCTTGATAGACATTCATCAATCGCCTGACTGTCCCGCGTAATAGCATTTCTAGGATATTCAAACTCAAATTTATTCTAGAGAGATTCCTCAAGTAAGAGATTAGATACATAGTTCGTCATATTTTTCAAGACTTAAGATAGAATAAAATGGAGATTACGCATATTTAAGATAGAATGAAATATCCTTGCATCTTTTTCAATTTTATGTATTTATCTTATTCTATCTCAAGCAGATTTCTGAAAAATATGATGAATCAATCAAAAGTTATCTAAATGGTACCAATCTCTTATTTGAGCATCATTAAGTTATTTCATCCTTTCGCGACATCTCTTAAAGATCTGTGCATTGTAATGCTCAACTTTACGCTCTTCCTCATTTGTGTTAACTCTCTCTTTTTGACAACATGTATTCAAATTTAGGACATAAAACGTCTTAAAGACATGATGTCTTAAACTTCTTAATGGCGTATTTAAGTACGTTTCCAATTTTGGACTTATTGTGTTGTCTGAGATGGGATCAGAGTTGCGACCTATTATATGCAAAACCTACAGTTTTGTCAATCAAAACATTTTTTTTTACCGGATTATTTCACTGTGTGTATGTATATATTTGTAGTATATATATATATAATATACATATCAATAAATTATTTGATGTCAGTAAACTTTATTATGTGTATTATTGTGTATATATTTTATTATTTATACATGGACAGAACGATTTTGAAATATTTATTGTCACTAGATACAGATCTAAAAATAACTTTATTATAGATCATCAAAATTATGTAAGAAGTTCAAATATAACAAGCAATGCTACAAAAATTTTGATATCTTAGAAGTTTGCATCATTATTTTAACAATTTAACAAAATTATTTTCAGATTTGTATTTAGCTAAAGCTTTAAATAGTCGTTCTTTCCAAATAAATATGTAAATAAACATGGAAGAAATTTCATGTTATTATTTACTTCTTTTACCCATTTGATACATTGTTTACATAAAGGAAGAACAAAACAGCATTGCTGTGTAAGATTTGATCCCACTTTCCTAGATACATTCTGAAAATCCATCTTACTGTTAAAGAATCAAGAAAGAGCATTTTCTTGTAGTGAGAATTTGAAATACTACAAACGCTCTGTCAGAATACATTTTTAGACTTCATTTGAGAAAAAAGGATAATACTTGTTTTGTTCTTTTTTATAATTTATTTATTTATTAGCAGTTCGTTAATCTTTCATTTATCATTTTATTAATAACGTTTGTTAGAAAAATTGTCCCGACTCATTATTTATATTAGAGATTGTCGAGGATGAAATACTCATCCTTCGGGAAATTTCGTTTTCGCTATCCTTCGAACATCTCAACCGAGCGTATTTTCGTACAACGGATGTACGCGGCCAACCACGGAATTACTCTGCGCGTCGTATCAGACGAACTGTCGTCGAGGGGGCAAGATCGTTGTCGTCATACTGAAGGGTCACAGCCCCCAAAAGCTACCAGCAAGATCGTTGTCATGCGCCACCGAGGGCGCACGACATGATACCCAAAAGGGCGTTACGATCCTTGACCGACGACATACCACAGATGGCTGATCGTAATACACACGTTCTTCTTCATCCAGACTGAATTTATTCAATATCTATTTGTCAGCACATCTAATTAGATTTGTTTTAGTATGTCATAAAGTCATAAAAAAAGTGACGAAGATAGTAAAATATAATAAATTACACGCAGAAAAATATCATTCTGTTGGTAAGAAAAGTGATACTGAATTTATTTTTTTTCTTTCAAATAATGAGGTAATCTTTAATAAAGAATATTTTCTTGACAATAATCTTAAACTATACATTACAACATTTTAGAAAGACTCATTATTATAATATATCCAAAACAAAAATTAATTTTATCTTAAATAATATAAAATTGAATTGAAGAAACAAATTTTTCATAATAAGCAAATTGAATTTGTTATTAATTTAATAAATTTATTATATTAGGATTCAGAACATATTTTAAATAAATTTATTGATGAACTTATAAGATTTATAGATATACTGAACTTTTAAAATAGATACTTAAAATAAGTAATTATTACTTGCATATTTTTCTGTGTATAGAATAATAAAATATAAAAAAATAACATAAAAATGTAATAGTGAGATAATAAAATACTTAAATATAAAATATGATAAAAATAATATATATAAATATTTATACATTCAATAAATTTATAAATTTATAAATTTTATAAAATGAATTAATTTTTGGTTTAATTCTTTATATCATAATTAGTGCTCTAATGCGCTCTCTTTTGTTCTAATGCATTTTGCATCGTAATCTCATGAAACGCGACTTTTAGTAGCATGAAAATTGTTTTCGTTATCGATAAAAATAGTTTCGTCTGTAAGTCCGTTAAATGCAGCATTTTAAGGCCGCTCAAGCTCGAAATCGTCCATTAAGGCGGCATTTGCTTCCGCTTCATAGATCGACCGATGCCGATGCAGGGAAAGTGATGACGTTACCCTGGCACGCTTGCCAAAGTTTAATGCACCTTCGGCTTTTGATGGTAGCGTACGAAGGAAGTCGCCATCGTGGCGCCAGGAATCTGTTTCTTCTTGCTATGCTCCACCTCCCACTTTCAGCTATCTTCTCATCTAGATTCCGGCACTTTTATACCTTGGTTGTTCCGGCGACATCGTGCTCCTTTTGCGTCCTATTCTTTTTCCTCTCGATTCGTTAGCCCGATAGCTTATCAGTTAAAGAAGCACGCGCAGCGGATATTTCGTATTTGCGAAAAAATAGAATGGTTGATTCAGAAATTATTTCTATCGTATTTTGCAATGTTTTCTGACAAATCATATTTTTGACAATTAAAAGATAAACTCTGAACACATCTAAAAATAAGTGTCAAAATTTGAATTCTCTCAGAAACAGAAATATTTTATATATCACTTTTATGATTCATTTATCTAATAAACATTGTAATTAACGTTTAATTAAATAAGTTAAATTTTGATGTTTTTTTTATCAATTATAAAGCAATAAAAGTGACAATTAGAAGATACCATGGCTAACTATACAACATCGTTACAAAATATATAGCATAAACAAGCGTACATAAGCTAAAACATAAGATTAATAATCGTCTTAAAAAATCGTTCCTGCAGAAATGTAAAACGAATGTAAAATGAATAATCTGGAACGATGACCTGGAATCGATTAGAAAAGCAAAGCTAGCAGCTAGTTCACGGCAGACATGATGAATTAGTCACTTTATATGCAAATCTATTTTCCTTGTATTACGAACAAGCTTTGTAAGTATAATGATATGTCCAGTGGACCAAAAAAGATTGTTCGCGTCCAGACAATTGGGTAGCGACTCGCGGTCAATTGCCTCGACCAGAATGACCATTCTCGTTTCCTACATTCTATTCTGCATAATACGCGTTTTATGCACCTGACGGATGACGCATAAAATTTCCTTTTCTCAATGATAGAAGATACACGGACCGAGAAGGAAAATGAGGCTAATTAATATCTAGCTATCTTGGCAGAGTATTATAACGACATTGAGCAATTTTATCTTTGACAAAACTCACTTGGTTGTGTAAATAGGGTCTCATAATGTTAATTGCACATCATTTCCCGCTGCTAATTGCTCGAAAATATGATATCCGTATTCAGGAGATGTCGGCATTTACTCGTCACGCCATTATCGCGTACACCATACACCAACATCGTGTATAATAAATTGCGAAAATACGAAGATATGTTCGTCTAAATTGAATAATCTCAAATGGTCGCTCCAATAACAGAATTAACATCTCATAAAAGGAATTTATTATATTAATAATTTAACATTACACATTATCAGAAGGAACATTTATAGGTTAATATTAAATACATTCTTTGAAGAAATACAAGCATATCTACTTCCAACGCCTATTCCCACTAGCCCTAATTTCCTTTATTAATTATCATAAAAGAAATATAGCGTTATATGTATCTCTGAAGTAGATTAATTATATAAACTTAATTTTCTTCTTAATTCCTAATTTTTAAGAAAGCTGTACATAAACACTTTATGATATACTGGATGTCTGGTAATGACTTACAAAATCTTTTGTAAGCGGATAGAACGGATTAAATTAAGTCAAAAAGTCCTGTATCATTTTGCAATTTTCGTAAAAAAGATATTAATTCCTCAAAATCGCAGAATAGCACCGGCCAAATACAAGCGGGCGACGAGATAAGTCCGCCCACTGTCGTAGGTTGCTAGAAATGCAGGAAGTTGTTTACTACAAATGGCATTAGCAACGTACGAGCAGTGAAAGAAAACATCTCGCGCTGAGCGGTTATATAGCGCCATGCGCTTGTATTTCATGGTAGGCTGGGCGGATACGTAATTGTTTAGAAATTTACGACGATCTTTAGAAATTATTAAATTAATGTCTCATTAATTATTACAAAAATTGTAAAATGATAGATAATTTTTTTCTCAGCTTAGTCCATTCTATCTGCTCACAAAAAATTATGCGGTTAATATCAAACACCCTGTATACGTATACATAAAAGTATATATCAAGTTTGCTGCACTTGTGTTACTGTTGTGTTTATTATTTTATCTGAATTTATACAGCTAATTTTTTTCACATTAGAAATGGGAATAATGGGAATAAAAGCGCTAGCATCCAATAGTATTTTCACCAAGAAAAGACCGATTCTAAATTAATCGTATAATTTTACTATGTAAAGACATACGCAATGTATGACGTTCATTGTATTTGGGTTAGCAGATAAGCACGCGGAAATAAGTTTGCCGTGTTGAAGACCTTTCGATCCAATTGCTATCCCTTGCACACGACCTGCTCGAACGTGCATTATACGACTGCGACATAAATAAATGATGCCATCGCGCGGAGCACTGGCGCGCAACGCTATAACATCGTCGTCGGCGAGACCGGATCAAATTCAATTGCACACCGTAACGCGTAATGTCGCGTCGATGTGCGGAAGGTATTTCAATTGGATTCATTAAAAAATGTCGAACGATCGGAAATCTGTCATTCGATTACCGGTAGATTTATTTCGGTATCCGGTAAAATACGAAAGATTCGGGAGATTTAATTCCGCCCGGGCGCCTGCTCATGGCTGTGTAACAATCGGGAAATAAAGGGAAGGAAATGGAGAAGGAAGAAATTTCGCGAATATAGCGCTAGCGCGATTGCGTGCCAAGAATCGGCCACGAGTACTGCCGCACGTTCGCTTTAAAGGATTGACCACGGAAGCAAAGTTATCGAGGAACTTATCTTCTTGTCTGTATTCAGGGTCGTGGCCTCGATACGAGAACATCATCGTGATGATCATGCTGCCAAGAAAAGCTGAGAGAGCAACATTTTGATATAGAGAAGACTTCATTTCGCGAAAAGTTCGAAGATGAAAAGAAATTGAAAAATTGAGAATTTCTTCTCGTATAATGCAAATTGTTCTGGGAATAAATTCTAAACGCCATATATTCTATTGTTGCAAAGTTAATTTTGATTTTATTGTTTAAGACGGACTAATATATAATTTGTTCAAAATTTGCTAGAAGAGTAGATGTAATATAAAAATAAAAAAATTTGGTAATATTTATCCTTCTTTATTATTTATTTTACATTTCTTTTTTCTCTAAATTCTCATTAATTCAAGCTTCAACAATTAAGATGATTCAGTCATTTATTACTATATATTAATTCTATATCACGATCTGTAATACCTAAATGATTAAAGAAATAATGATTTAGTGCCAGTAATATCATTTGTAAATGGACTGCAACCAAAATAATGTCAAACTTACAGCTTTTGAAATAAATATTGTTGAACGCTACACAATCATTCGCTTGCATGGCGCGTAACATGGCTATATTCAAATCGACTTATCGATTCTACCTCCGGTCGACAACCGTTTCCTAGAACGACCCATTCATATAAGCGTAGTGTTATGCTTGTATCGTAATCAGGGTCGAGCACCTACCACCCACGTAAAATTGTTTTCCTACAAGCTAGGCTGAAGATAAACCTCAGTTTATTACGCTCATTTTTCTTCTATATTTCCTGTATTTCCCGTAACATGCGTACATGAATAAAAATTTCTTATTTTAATCAAAGAGAAAATATATATTATTAATATATCTCACATTCGCGCGAAATTACGACATCGGGAATCTAAGATATATAATTCATAATATATTTTCTACTTTCAATATTGCATACTGAATGCTGTTTGTAAGAATATCTTATTTTTTGTTTTTTGATTATGAAAATACGAATGACTTCTTATTTTATTCTCTCTCTCTCTCTCTCTCTCTCTCTCTCTTCTCTCTCTCTCTCTCTCTTTCTCTCTCTCTTTGTCTCTACTAAATTATCTAATTTATTTAATATCATTCGTTTCTGTTTTATTTTAGTTTAAATTATGCTATTATCTCTCCACAAAATGTATTCAATCGGAAAATGAATCGCATTATTGACACTTCATGATTTCGAAGATAAACCATGTTAATATTTCTGCGTATATGATTATACTGTCATATTAATTTTTGACTATAAAGAATCCTTATTGATAAATTGCATTAATCATTGCCAAAACTAATAATATCGTAATAGCTGATATATTTTTGTTGATATTTCTTCAACGTGGCAATAATATAATATAATATAAAGTCATGTCTAGTGATAAATAAATTCATTGAAAAATTACTACGAGATTTATTACAACTGCAACACTCTAATACAGTTGTGACTATAATATACAATCTACAAGCTTTTTAATAATTTAAATTGTACAAATACGAGATGCACAGAGTGTATAGTTGTCATTTATAAATTATGTGTAAAAGGAATAATAAAAAAAATTCATAAGGCAAATGACAAAAAACGGCGTGATAATTAGTGCACTGTAAATTAATATCTGCAAATATATCGGACGATATTCTGTAATGAATTAATCAATATTAATAGTTAATTATAATTATTCCGTTTTTTTAATGTCAGCATCAAAGCCGAGTTGCAAAGCTTATATCAGTACTACTGAATCAAGTATATATGTCTGCTTTAAAGGTGCTTTACGAGCGTACTATTCGCGTTTTTGAGAAGAGATTACTCTGACCATGTATCCAATGATATTAATTATTTGACACGAAATTCGTCTCTTAATAAATACTCTTAATAAATACATTTCATTAATTTCATCTTTCTGCATTCAACTTTGTAGCTTATGAATGAATTTTCATTCTATTCGACATTCCTATTCGAGCCTACGTTTACTTTGCTCTCGAAAATATCTCATGCTTATAATTCTATGTTTAATCAACATAAAGTCAGTTAAGAAAAATAAAAAAATTTAAATATATTAATCTTCCTTTTTATTAAGCTCTTCCTTTTTATTTTCTTCTTTTCTAATGTACTGAATTCATCTTCGATCATAATTGGGATTGAATTCAAATGAAACCGAATCAAATTGAATTGTACAAGACTGCTATGCATTCACTACTACTATTTGTGACGACAGACGCGAAAATATACAATTATATATTATATACAATAAAAATTCTTACTGATAGGGCAAATAGAATCGAACGCGATACTTTGTGCGTAAAATTATTGTATAATATGTGAATAAAATTAATTAAAAAATATTTATATTAAAAAAAGCTTACATATTTCAATTCGAGCTGTTTTCAAAATGCAAATGAGTTAGAACAAAAGTAGACTATGGGATAGTAAGCAACTTCGCACATCAGTATTTGATAGTGATGAGTTAATTCGCAAAGAAAAGAAAAGCGCGATGTTTTTTAACATAAATAAGTTTTTTAATATAAATAAGTGCAATAGTCAAAAATATAAGAGACATTAATTAAAGAAACTATCAGTAAATAAAATATTAATAAATGGAATAAAAACGTTAAAGAAATTAAACGTTTACGAAAGGAAGGTTCCTCATCCAAAACCATAACGTTATTCCAGTCAAAATCGTAGTTACATTGCAACCTATAATCGGTCGACAATCATAGAACAAGTAGATATATTTCAACGGATGTAGTTATAGTGTTGGGCAATCTTGATTTTTAATCTCTCTATTTGTTCGAGTTTGTTCAAGAAAAATTCTTATAAAATGTATTAATGTAGAAATATGAGTTACTTGGAAAAGATCCTTATTATTGGATTATTTTTGTAATATATTAACATGAAAATATATAGATCATTTGAAAAATTTTGAGCCTCAACATGAAGATGATATTACTCAAAACTTCTGATATTACATGCTTTGAAAGATATCTGTGAAAATTATAGCTATTTGGTCGCTCAGTTGTTTAACAATCATTTGTACATTTGTGTGTATTAGTCGATGTCTGTGTTTTTGTAAAAATGAAAAAAATCAAATATCAATTAAGTTCTTGCATTTGAAAGGCAATATGGCTGCGCAAATTAAAACGCGAATTGGACGCTGTTTACAAGGACTTTGCTCCATCATTTGTCACTGTGAATTTAAATCAGTCAAGCTGATACAATCAGCTTGATTGATGATGAGCATTAGAAAAGGCTAACAATTGTGACCACCACCGAAACATCGAAAAAGTTCACCAAATGATATTGGATCGTCTAATCAAGATTAGAGAAAAGTTATGAGCATATCGAAAGAACGTATTTCTCATATATTGATTGAAGAATTAGACATGTAAATTAACCGCACATTGGATGCCGCGCTTGCTCACTATGGATTAAAAAAACGCATGAATCTTTCCAAGGCTTTGTTGAATCGGTTTAAGCCAAGTCGGATTTTTTGCGTCGATTAATAACTGTTGAAACTTAAATCCACTACTTCATTTCTGAGACGAAGAAACAATCAAAATGGTGGATTGCGAAGGATGAACCTGCTCCAAAGAAGACGAAGACGGTTTCATCGATCGGGAAGATGCTGACGACTATTTTTTCAGGATAATCAGGGAATTGTGTTCATCGATTATCTTAAAAAAGATAAAACAATAATGTACTATGCATCATTAATTGACAAGCTGAAGACAGCAATTGCGAAAAAATTTCGAAAATTTGAAGAAGAAGGAAGCGCTGTTTCATCAGGTTAACTCACACTTCGGAGATCATCATGGCAGAAATTCACGAATTACGATTCGAATTGATTAACCATCGTATTCATCAGATCTAGCAATTTTTTTCTGTTTCCTGGATTCAAAGTTTGGCTCGGAGAATAGAAATTTATATCGAACAGGTCATCCGTAGAACTTTGTAGAGCAAGACGCCAATTATTATTTGAATGGATTAAAGGGGTAAGAGCATCACTGGGAAAAGTGTATCGACTTAAAAGGAGACTATATTGAAAAATAAAACTGAATTTAATCGAAAAAATACTTGTTTCTATGTTAGGCTTAAAACTTTTTAACTAACTCTTGTATGTTTTAATAAAACACTTATGATCGATTTATGAAATATATCAATATATCCTTTTATTTCGTTAATTATAATTTATTTGTTGGTCAAATGTTAATAAATAACTACATATAGATCAGTATTCAGAACGTTTTTATCAATAAATATCGCGCTGTTATGTATGAAATTCTATAGTATACGTAATGTGAACTGTATGTATAATACGCGCTAACGTCATATATTGTATAAAAGCGCCTTCTGAAATACGGGCTATATATTGTAGGTATATATAGAACTGAATGTGCATATAACCAAGAACGAAAAACTATTAAACTATGTTCACAGCTGTGACAAGTCGAACTGATAATTCGATAGAATAAATATGATTGTATGTAGTAAAACATAACATAATATGATTTAATTTTTCCCCGAAATCGAAAGATAGTTTTCGGTTTTATAAATTTATTCTGTCGAATGTAAATGTTGTTTCATTGAAAAATATTTCTATTGAAATGTAATTTGTAAAAGTACATTCTATAAGTTTATTCTATCGAATGTATTGTTTTATATAAGAATGTATTTCTATTCAAATATAATTTTTATTGTACACTTTTTCGCTTCTGACTTCACAATCTGAGAGAATAGTGAATGAATAGGAGTAAGTGAATTCAGAAACCATAAATAGTGTCAATTTTTTATTGCTTGTTTTATACGTGTATGCACATATGTATATGAAGAATTGGTCAAATGTTAAAAAAAATGTTCTAAAATATAAATGTTAACGATGCATAAAGTAATCCAAAATAACCAGCAACATACAAATTGCTCGATAAAATCATTTTTCCTCTCTTATGGATGAATATTGAGTCTGTGTGATGGAATATGTAAATTTGTATTGTCATTCTTAAGATATCAGAGCGATGTACTGTATAAAAAGCACATGTGAACGTGTATTTGATATAATATCGACGTTTTGTCTGGTTGTACCGTTTCTGTGGTGTACATACATTTGTTTTACATTTGTTGTTCCTTCGTTGAGATTATCGTTTACCAATAATAGTAACTATCCGTGCGATTGAATTTTCAACATATAGGTACATATATTGCATGCATCGATACAAAAAGAAGAGTGTTTTGATTAGTGCACGGAGCAATAATCCTATAAATAAAATTGCGTTTGGGAGGAGGACAAGATGTTCACTTTAGATTGTATCACAAAATGACTTTTCTTAAGATTTATTTGAAGCTTGTATTATTTTAGATAATGATATATTCTCGTTTGATATATACATATCATATTGAGGGGGAAGGAATAATTCAAAAGATAATTTGAAGTTAGTATTTTTAACATGTGCTAGACAAGGAGTTCCTTGTGCCAGACAAGGAGCGACAATACATTTTCAATTATAATGCAAAAACAGTATTTAGAAATTCGCTCAAAAACTAAAGGACTGTAGATAAATATAATATGAATCTCCGAAGAAAATGAAAGGGGGAGAGGAGTATATTAATTATAAAACCTTAGAAAGTTGTTTTACTACTTCACTAATATCCATTTATCAACTTATTCTCAAGTACTGGCACACAGTGGAGAAATAAAAATTATTGTTCAAAAATTACGATTTGCAACAATTTTTGAACAGTAATTTTTTTCACCAACGAATGGTGCCCTCACTGGTGCTTCGGGCAATTGCCTCCCTCTCCCTCCCCCGCGCTCCTATGCGGTACAACCATTTTAACACGAAATTAACGCAAAAGGATTTATCGCTCTTTTATTTGATTTTTAATTTCAAAAATGTTAATCTTAATTGTTAATTTAATATTTTATATGTTCCTGTGATTTCCTCATTTAATTTTTCATTTACATTTTACAAGTATATTTATGCTCCGTCAGTAATGTGAAATTTTCATCCTTTATCCACAACATGAGTCTTCGAATTTTAGTGCATATTTTTATAATATTTCGGCCTGTCAAAAAAATCTAGAACAAATTTTTATTTATTTTATGATAGCTTCAACAACGAGTTTTGACTATAACTCATAAAAAGTTACATTGTATTTTATTTCTTTTTTTACATAGGATCCCGTACAAAACATATGGAAAATGAGTCCTGGCTAATTTTTGACTGAATTTATAATATATTGTGTAATAATTCTTATCCTGATCAAAAATCTCCATGGACACGAAGTAAAATAATGAACAATTTTTAAGTTATTGTACATTAAACTCTGTCAAAATCGCTGTTTTGACATACAATATTTTTTGATGTACAACTCAAAAACTATTCATTATTTTACTTCATGCTCATGAAGACTTTTGATTAGGACGATCAGAACTACAACATATTACAAATTCAGTCAAATTAGTCAGGACACATTTTCCGTACGTTTTGTGTGGGATTTATTTATCAAAATTTACAATTAAAAAGTTGATTGTGCTTTGTGAGAGATGCTATTAGCAAGATGCTACCAGGATAGATGGAACTTCACTCCAAAAAAGGGATTGAGATTTTATTCATTCGGAATAAATCTCACTTTAAAAAGAATGAAAATTTGCCACTCTTGAACAAGAATGGCCGTCTTTTCATTTTTTTTTTCAAGACTTAGTTTAATTTTCAAGATTTAACTTAATTTTTAGTCTCTTCGAATGAGATTTTATTCCACGAGATTTAGAGAGGCAGTATTATCAATTAGTTGACGATCAATTCCATTTGTAAGGTTATTATTTTAATCTATGATTATGCTGAAATTACAACAATAAACGGTGCGCAGTTTAAAGAACTGAAAAGTTGCAGTTAAAATATACATAGAATTATTAAACAGCGTATGACATTAAGATCTATTTGAAATTTTTAAGGAAAAAGATCTTTTGATATATAATGTTCTTCTTTTAATTTATATAATTGATACAATTTTAATGATGTAATAACACAATTTTACATTTAAAATTTAAAAAGAATAAGTTGTGAAGTTTTTATCTAAATAATACTTAACCCTCACTACATGAGTTATTTGGATTCGGATGAAAATTTTAGTCGGCCGCTATTTTTGTATGGTTAATCCTCAGACATAGAGTAATCAGATGCAATGCACGTGAAATAGGACATCCATCATGGAAAAGGAGTACAAAAATAATATACTATATTATTTTTTTTCACGAAGATCGACAAACACTAAAAAAAAGGAAACAAAAAATAAAATAGAAGCTGAAATTATTTGAAGTGAGACCTATATTATTTTGTATTCCTTTTAAACTTCTTTTAAATTCATTTAGATAGTACGAACAAAATAACTTTATGTAAAAAATTTCTAAACTTAAAATGAGATAGATAAAGGAAAAAGCGAAGATGTTGAATGCAAAAAGTACAAGCAACGCGAATAAATCTAATGTCTAAATCAACATCTTATGTAAATCAATATGGTGATTTTATGCTGGATACATATTGGTTTAGCGTTCTTAATGTTTTATTCCATGCTTATCCTGCATTATGTGTTAACATATTTCATGTGTGACAGGGTCACAGTGACTTAATAACTTCCGATCCCTTCGCTCGCTCCCAAGTCACAATAATAGTACAAAAAAGAGTACACATAGAAAATCCGCCCGAACGCCCGAAAAAAGAGTACATATCCGAGAAAAAGAATACGGATGGTCATCCTATTCGGACAGCGCAGCGGACATTATGATATTCCCTCATAGTGGATACAGGATCAAATGTGGCTTAGGAGTGATATTGTTTGAAAAGCAGTTTTTTATTGTAATATGTAGTAAATATGTAGAATGTAGAAGATGAAATAAAAACACATATTTATAATAGAAACAAATTCATTTGTTATTTTTCTTCATAGTTAAAAAAATTATAACTCTAACTTGCGGGTCTTGTCAGATCATGTGTCCACCGACGAAAGGTTAATATTGCAAAATCGAAGTGAGGGGGTTTATAGTTAAAAAAACTTGGGATCTTTCTCTTGATTGTTGGAATTGTTTCATTGTTGTTTTAACACTAATTGTGGTGCAATAAAAGTTTGATTTGGATAACTTGGACCCGTCAAATATAAATTCGATAGATTTTTGCCGAAAATGAAAATTTGTTTTTAATGTGCCGGTTTAGTGCTGTATATGTGCTGTCGTTTAATTAAAATATGTAGAAGAGAAGATGATTATTGTATTATGACACCCCATCCCCCCCAATATTTTACATAATAACTTGGTTAATAATCAATATTTAAGTGTAAAATTTAACAATTACATTCGTTAAAATGTTGTTGAATCGATTCTGAACTCAAAGTTACGAAATTTATTATTTAGGACATTATTAATAAAAATGTGATGACATTGCATAATGACTTAAAGAAAAACATAAGTGGTAGTAGTCTTTATAAAAATAGCCTTAAAAAATTAATTTTGTTTAGAAAACAGTATTTGGTTACAAAATTAAAAAAACTAAAAGATTTTAAAATATATGCAAATATACATTTACATAACTTCTTTATATAAGCTGCTCGATTAAAAATAGTATTCATATTTTAAACTATAGATTAACAGTAGAGTTACAATAGATCAAATAATTATTTTTTTATTATGAAAACCTCAAAAAAGAGATCATAAGTAATCAATACTTATAGAAGGTTAGCAAAATGCCATGCTATTATTTAAATTGCATAACTTATACTATATACAGTCAAATAAAATGTTAAATAACAAACAACACACTCAAAAATATATATATTCGTGATAATACGCTCAAATTTAAGAAAAATGAAGAAATAAATGTAATTAAATGCTAAAATATATCTCAGAAACGTTTTGAAGTACGTTAAGTTAGTAGAAATGCGTTAATAATAAGTGCAGACTATTGAATATATTGGTATATTAGCGTCATGTATAGCGTAATGTAACAGCGAGCTACTGAACAAATAATTCCATAAATAATCACTAGGATTCACTATATAATAGCGGAGATATTAAGGGAGGCCACAATATCTATACTAGCCATAATACCACCTTCTTCTCTGTTCATTGCCAAAAAAAACATTTTTGCGAGAAAAGCGTTTTGATACGATTGCTTAATTTTTTCAGAGTTGTAAAATCGTAAGGAAATTATGTCAAAATCATTATATATTTAATATAAAATATTTTCATTGCATTTTTTTGTAAAGAAGAAAATCCCCATCATACTTCTAATATCATGTTCCCGAACCTGTATATAAAAATGCCTCCACTTCACTCGTGCAAATATTATACTTTTTAGAATGAATCAATATAACATATCTTTTTTCTTAAAGTTTACATTTTCCTCTTTTTAAAACATTACTTATTTTTCTTTGTATCTTTTTTTTATCATAAAAATAAGATTTTTTTGAAACAAAATAACTGATTGCACTCTTTTCACAAATTGTTCTTTAATATTTTTTTTTGACATAACTTTTTAAATTATTATCAAAACCTTTTTATGTTTTGATATTTCGATTTTATACTCTCTGGCATTTGATTAAAAAAATAAATATATTTTTCAATAAAAATTTAAGGAAAATTGTCAATGTGAGCCTACACAAAAAAAATGTTTCATATGATAATAATGATTCATATATTCAAAAAAATTAATATTATATAATTATATTATATAATTACAGATGTTTCGATATCAATACTACACGCAAAAAAATTAATTGGGTGGTACAGCAAAATTTATAATTTGCTACTCGAATTCAACATCGATAGCTAAGAAGATTTAATGGTTTAACAAATCGCTAATGTTATTCAGCTATCAGCTTTGCTAACATTTTAACATAGAAAATTGACTGTCTATATATTACGACTGTAGATTTGCTGAATAAAGTTTTCAGCTGTGTTTTTTTCCGTGTGTCCTCCTTAAAATGTAAAAAAGCGGTCCTCCAGTATACGTTGAATTCATTTGATATAATATGTTATTAAAATACATTTAAGCTAAGCTATCATTAAGACTATAACTGTCGTATCTCATCGAATACTCAAACTACTAAAAAAGTTATTATAATAAAAATTAAAAAAAAAGAATTTGACAAAGAATATGGATTTAATACCAAATTAATAATTATGTACTAATTATTATTTATTTGATAAACAAATTAACGATGTTCTATACAAAATGATAAGATAACGATTTGAAAACGTTGAGTTTTAAATTGCTTATAAGAGGTCAATAACAAACTCGTTTGTTTATAAGAAATAAAATTATGAAGTATGGAAGCGGGACTCACCCACAAACAATGTCATGATATAACGGATTTAATAGTCCATCCGTGTCGCTCTGTATATTTAAAGCATTTCTCTGTTTTTTGATAAATATTGCTTCCGAAATAAATCGTCTATTGAGAACTTTTTCTTCATCTAATATCTCGAATTATTCCAATTGAAGTCATAATTACATTCTATATTCTGTAATTACTAAATTTTGATCTATTAATAATATTTCTATTAATGTACTTACGGTTCATTAATTCTTGTTTTTAATAATAGTTTAGTTTGTCCAACATAACATAAGTAGCGTTGCAATTTAGACAATTTATTTTGTACACTACACTTAGAACATAATAGTGACAGTAATTTATCTTTTTGTGATTTTAATATATGTATAATATATGTATATATATGAAAGAGCTTAATTTGTTCATTCCCATGTAAAACGTATTGCATGATTATTTTTTAAAAATCTTTTAATTCTAATCCGCTATCAAAGGGACGTACGAAATGGTAAAAAATTTTCACATCTATAGCTTAACGATATATTTTACACTTTTGACAACACATTATCCCAAATGAATTCAATGTATACTGAAGGATAGCTTTTTTAAACTTTGAAAAGGACACAATATGATGTTGAAACGTAGTCATATTACATTTTTTTGAATATACGAACCATTATTATCACATGAAACATCTCATGTAGGCTCACATTGGCAATTTTCCTTAAGTTTTTATTATTAAATTTTGAAGCCTTTTCATTTTAAATTAAAACAAATATAATAAAAGGAGGCTACGAGCCTAGCTAGATTTTCATTGCTAACAATTCAATTTAATGTTTAAAATTAATAATAATATACAAAACGTTTTCGATCCGTTATCAGTTATCTTTTTATTTTACATCATTATAATATATTTTTCATTGAGATTTGTAATAATTACGGAGCTAGTAAAAAACGCCGTGGATGACTTAATTAGACCCAAACATGTAAATTAAGACTCTAAAACGAAACATAATTGAAAATTAATGTTAAGTTTAATCTTGAATTAATACTATGAACAACCGTACTGACTAAATATCAGTCTCTAATTTTCAACAACTAATGCTGGTTCGTGATAATCCCAGTGCCAGGTAAGAACAATTTAATCGCGATATGCCGGAAATGCTATCGAGACTATCGTGAAACCTAATTGTGAGATCGGGAACTTCTGTGTAGCCCTTGAAAATTTGTTTTCCTAGTTAGGGCATTAATTTGCAGGAACACTGCAGACCGGCTTTCTTGTATGCTGTCGTCTGGTTACGCACCATGTACAGCGCGATACAGCGTATGCCAGCTCTGTACAGCGAGATAAGAACTTCTCGAATTACTCAAAGTTAATGCTAACATAAACGCGGGAACTTTTAGTGTTATTGCAAGGTTCGCGGCAGCGCGCATGCGGTCTGCCGCGAAGATTTGCTGCGGCACGAAAAGATTTGTACAGCTCTTACATTTATTCATGTCTGGTACGCTCGCCTTGGTCGGGATAGAAAAATGGTACGCCTTTTATAAAATTATTGGAATTTGGTGAAATAAAATTTGACTAAGAGCGCCTAGATTGAATTGATTTTCCTGTGCTGTGTCGTACACTTTAGTAATCTTTCAATAAACCTAATTTCTCTTGTTTGTTTACAATAATCTTTCCCTAATTTTATAACACAAATTATTGAGTTGAGATGCAATGCATTATGTTTATTATTAATTGTAACGTATTATGTCTTTAATTAAAAAATTTTTTAATTTTTTATAATTAAGATTTAATTGATTTAATATTAACATAAATTACGTATCGATATCTTCACTAAATCCTTCGTAAATCGATTATGATATCGTAAACTACGTTTGATGAGTTTCGCGATACAGAATATTAAATTCTTCACGATGTTAGTAAACTCTTGTTTCATGTTTTTTACGATATAACATTATTTATGAGGCATATTACATTTAAATCAAACTTAATGACGTACGAGTGTTCTCTAATTCGCATTCAGAGATTACGAGAACGAAGAATGAAGAATACTTATTGTGGAAATATCTGTTTGCATTTAAATTAATATTATTCAGCGTAATATTTGTGCGATAATACCTCTAGCGATTATAAGTGTTATGACAATGCAAAGATCGATTGAATTACTTTAAAGAGATTTGTACCATTACAATTACAATACTTAAATATTAATGGAATATATGTATTTTTATTTAAAATTTTCAATAATAGATTCACGATATATATATATATATTACGTTCAATAATTTCGTTATAGAATTGTAAGAATGCAAGATTATAACTGTTTTATTGTTTATTATTTATGTAATTATTTATGTATTATTATTTATGTAATGATATTATAATATTATAATAATCATAATATCTTATAATGACAAATATGTCGATGGAGAGAGCCTGTCCCAATAACTTTGACATATGTTATCAAGATCATGAGTGATCTTGAACAAGTTTTAACCGTCGTTCATTACTCGTTCAAAAGATATTAATAAAATAAATTTTATAAAAAGAACATAATTTTCCACGCGAAATGAGATCTATACTTCATCTTTTCTCTGCCTAAGAGTGCACAACTTTCCATGCAAAGCGAGATCTACATCCCCTTGCTTAGAAAGTCATACGCCTCTAAATTTGGGGATCTCACTTTACGTGGAAAGATATTATCCAAGGAGGAAAGAGTTTGGGATAGTTGTTAACTTTGTTGTGAGTGTTCTTAACTTGATATGTAACAGCAATAATTAAATAAGGCAATAATTTTTTAAATAATTTTTGTTAATAATTTTTTAATCAATAAAACCTGTTGGAAGACACTTATTATATCATAATTTTGATAACATATATCAAGATCAATGTTATTGAAGTGGGATCTCTTCATTGGAAGTTTTATCGATTTATCCAAAAATTTCGGTTTCAGTTTTGGCCGGAGGTAAAAATATGTCTTTAATTGGATTCTATTATTAACAAACCCACGAATCCATCGAGCTTAATATAGCGAATATTCATTATTACTAATTGTAAGAAACAGATACTTAAAATTATTTATTTATATAATGTAATGTTTATTTAATTGAAATATATCCTTATTTTAATACGATGAAATAAAATTTTATTTCTGATATTGAAATAAGGATATAAACTATCTATTTTATATTTTATAATTTTTGAGATATATATTTCAGAAATTTATTATATTTCGTCATCACAATTAATTCTTTTTATTATCAATAAAAATAGAAAAAAACATCATATATAATACTTACTTGAGAATATTTTGATTTTTGTTCAATACATGATATTTTTAAAGTTTGTTAGCGTTTTCTGCATTTTTTGAAAATATAGTATATAAAACAATATCGAAATACGTTTCTTAGTTTTAAGAGATTAATCTTTTTATCTAAAAAAAATTTTCTTCAACCTTCCAGGAAAGAGATGAGCGGGGGATAACTCGAAAACTTTAAATGGCAAGGAGGAGTCGAATAATATTTCGTTTAAACGATCTTGTTAAACGAAAAATATTAGTACAAATTTAGATTACGTTGCCTCTATCTAAAAAATAATAAACTCAAATTTCAAAACTTTATATTCTTATTTTTATTCAGGCTCATAATTGTAGAGAATCATGCGTTAAAATTAGTTGGTAAAATATTTATCTAGCAATAAATGTGACAAAATGCTTCTACCGAATTTTTTTGTTCTTCTTGAGGAAATTTCATAATCATTAAAAGAAACTCAATGTTGAAAACCTTACTTTTTCGAAAAAAAAAAAATATAATTTAGAACTTCGTGGTTGCTTTCTTTTAGAGGATAAGGAAAGATAAGGTCAGATATCGATTAGTTTATAATTAAAATTATGGAATCAAGAGAAAGAATTTTGAAAGAAATATTAGATAGTTGGAAGGAGAAAATTAATCTGCTCAGACTTGCATAATGTAGTAATTAGCTATCAACTAAAATCTATATTGCACAGAGAGCATAAAGAAATTCAATTGTACAATATGTTATCAATTTTGACTTATTTTAAGATACAAAAAGAATTCTTTTTCTAAAAAGTTTTGAAAAGAATTCTTTTGCAAGTGAAAATGAAATCAAAATTGATGAAATATTGAATTTTTTAAAAATTCTTTTTGATTTCTTTATGTGTACTGAGAATTTATTTTTGAACGACAGTTATTTTATTTATATAGTAAAAAAACTTCAATAATAAAAAATTCTGAACTATTTGTTTCTTTGAAAAAGCAAGGCAGGTTAATTAAATATCGAGTTTTTTTTAGAAAATTGGAAATCTCTCATTGGAAAAAACTACATCTGAAAACAAAAAGAGCTTATTGTTAGTTAACACTCTTAGATAAACATTTTTTATCATCTCATACGACATCTCTATGACTATAATACTTTCGATTTATGTATACAGAGCATGGGCATATCCAGGGGATGATTTTGATTTAAATCTCCCCCCCCCCCCTCCCGGAATTTTTTATTAATTATTTTATTTTAGGTTGTAATCTCGTTTAGCACATATTCTGATAGCGCACATCCAGTCATATCGGTCGGTGCCTATTAATTTTTCACTGCTTTATCAAAAAAAATATTTTATTTTGAATTAGTGATTACTCTATCAAATCCCTCTTTTTCATTTTTAATTATAAAAACATACAACTTTACTTTTGACTTTGTGTAAGTTTTTTGCTGTACTAAAATATTTTTTTCTTCTCGTTATAAGACCATGTATAAGTAATTTTTAATTTTCGTTAGTTCGAACTTTGACAGAATATACGATATATAAGGAAAATTTTCATAAAACTTTTGACTTGAAAAACAGAATAGACGCTATAATTGACATATTCAGTATTACAGTTGCTTATTGAACGCTTAATGAGCTCTTGCATCTGCTTGGTCTATATTTTTATAATTATTTTTATAATTATTATAATTTTATAATTATTTAATTTTAAAAAGTATCATAGAATATGGGAGAGAGAGAGAGAGAGAGAGAGAGAGAGAGAGAGAGAGAGAGAGAGAGAGAGAGAGAG
>NW_012130070.1:2465081-2467752 GCF_000143395.1 Atta cephalotes | reverse complement strand
TACAGAATGTTTGTGTAAAAGTTATGAATGTTTTGTAATAATAATAATAATAATAATAATAATAATAATAATAATAATAATAATAATAATAATAATAAAGAACTAAATATTTTGTTTAGCTATTTGTCCACACTTTCTTTAAAAAATAAAATAAAAGTTACATGATATACAAAACGTAACTTTTCCTTTTTAAGATGAAATAGAAGAGATATTAAAAGCTGTAAAAATATCCAAATAGAATTCATTAACATTAAAAATTATTGTAAATGTTACACCAACAAAATTGGTGTCGTTTTTTGAAGTGAAATCGTAAAATTCTTTTTCTTGGTTCTTATTCTAGTTGGCGCATGATACATGAAACCGAGAAACATCCCTGAATTAAAATCCCCCCCCTCCCCTTCCACGATACGCTTATGATACAGAGTGAATCTGACAAAAAATTCACGTTTTTCTTGAAAATGGTTAGAGAGAAGACACCTATTATTAAAAATTTTAGCTTAAGTGGGGGGATATACTTTAATGATCTTGAGTAACCTTAAATATCCTAAGTTTTCATATTATAATAAATTTTTTTTAATGGGGAGGAATATTTTTTACTCGTTCTATCGATGGTGTTCAATGAGCTAAATAACTTTGCATTAGAGTATCTATTCGAAAATTTTATTACGATATAAATCAAAATAAGTCACTAAGTATGACTACAACATTATTATGTTGATTGAAATATGCCTGTAGTCTTCTTGGAAAGCTTCTAACTTTTGAATTTTGAAAGAAGAAGAATAATACAGGATCACTTCTACCGATCTGTTTGTTTAAAAACATTAAGCTCGTGCCTTGTAATTATTCAAAAATTAGAACGTTCTAATAGTCAGATTTAAATTGGGATTAAGTAGGTAAGAGAAGACCAGGACCAGTAGACTATAGAGATAAATAGATTAATCGGGGCTACGTTAAAAACAAAACACGCGAGACACGCGTAAACGTGTCTGAGCACGCAGCAGCGACTGCCGCTCAGTCTGCTGTAACATCTCGTTACGAATACATCTATGATAGAAGTTACGCTACAATTTTTAAAAAATCGTACACGTAAATAAATATTTTTATTCTTAAAGTTTCTGTTTTACAATCGTATATGATTGTCTAAGATTTTTATTTAGATAATAAATGTAATTCTTAATAAAGTCCAACAGATTTTTTTATATTTAGTTTTTATTTAGTCTTGGTTATCATCTCTTGTTAATGTTTTTAAAAAATGAATGGATAGGAGAGAGAT
The DNA here is from genome assembly GCF_000143395.1 of Atta cephalotes. Taxonomy (NCBI): domain Eukaryota; kingdom Metazoa; phylum Arthropoda; class Insecta; order Hymenoptera; family Formicidae; genus Atta; species Atta cephalotes. Next base: position 2,466,479 of record NW_012130070.1, on the reverse strand, counting down.
AGGCTAACTACAGTATGGGACTATACAATTTAGTGACGATTCTTATAATACCTACTATTAATATTTCATTCTTTAAAGAGACCTCATAAATGTTAGATAAGTTTAGTTCCTTTACGTCCAATCTCGATAAAATTAGGCTTATGGGACATGTTTTTGTACGAAATGAACGAATTTAGAAAAAAGAAGCATTGTTCTGCTTTGCGAAACAAATTTGTGTTTCAAATATATTTTTATAAAAGTTTTATTAATATATAACCAAAGATGTAGCTTAAAATACATTAATCTTCATTTTAATAATCTTATAGTCAAACTACCTCATGCTATGAATCACTCTACTATAATCCCAGGATATTCAGATGGAATGCATCAGAAAAATACATTTTTTTCATATAAGTTTCCCCTTATTACTAAAATATTATTAGATAGTCAAATGTATGTAATAACTGGTGTAGAATTTTTTTCGATAAGTCTCTTAATTTCATCTGTAGAAATTCGAAATTGAAAAATGAATCTACTAACCCCGGTCTCCCCTACACAAATCACGCTGCAAGTAAAGTTTCTTAAAAATGTTGTATTCTAATGAAGAAGCTTTTGATACGTTAATGATTTACAGTGAGTATAGGCAAAATGCTACGCAAGCGGCTGATTTGTATGCTGTACGTTTTCCAAATCGTCGCGTCATTTCGTAAGAGTTTTTATACGTTTGGCGAATCGAGTGCGTACCACTGGAAGTGTTAAGGCTCAGTTAACAATAAGACAATAAAAGTAAAATGTTGTTACAAGTGAAAATTGTCTATTGACATATTGGCTGCAATTATTGCAAATTCTGGCATGTCTCTACAAGAGATATTGCCCGCGATAGAAATATTAGCCAATATTCAGTGTTATGCTTATGCCTATTCAGGAAAAATAAGTTCTATCCATATCATATATTGGTATTCCGAGAAATGGTTTTACTCTCGCAAAATGATTTTAACATGAGGATCCAATTCTGTGTGGGCTTAAATTATAAGAAGATCTTAACTTTTTTTTACTTGTGGTCAGATAAAGCAACATTTAAGAATGATAGAACCATTAACAATTTATTATTGGAGCGAAGTCAATCTATATTGAATGAGAACTGTAGATTATAAACATCGGTGGAATATTAAATGGGCAGGAATTATTGGCGTTCGGTTATTTGGACCATCCTTTTTTGAGGATTATTCATTTTCTTAGAAATGATTTTCCAAATTTAGTGGAAGATATTCCGCTGAGAGATAGAGCTCGAATGTAACTTCAGTTAGATGGTGCACCACTCCACTTTGGTATAAAGATGAGGCGAGAGCTCAACAGAATATTCCCAAACAAATCGATGATAGAGAGATCCTCCTCCTTCTCTCTCTCTCTCTCTCTCTT
>NW_012130070.1:2453913-2463830 GCF_000143395.1 Atta cephalotes | reverse complement strand
TCCTCCTCTCTCTCTCTCTCTCTCTCTTCTCTCTCTCTCTCTCTCTCTCTCTTTCTCGGGCAAGATCACTCAATTTAATATGTTTGGACTATTATCTTTGAGGAAGAGTGAGGAAAAAAGCTAGCTTACTTTCAATGTTTTATAACTTCGGAAAACATGAAAGAAAGAATAAAAAATATTTCTCGCGAAATAATGATTCAAAAGTTAGAAGAAGTACAAGCAAACTTTCCACAAAGACTACAGACATATCTAGATCAATATGGCAAACATTTTGAATATCTATTATAATAATAAAAAATTTGTTTCAAACTTTCAGTCTCATTTATTTTATTGTATATCTTAGCAATAGTTGAATTTTCGAAAAGATTTAATTCAAAATTATTCAACTTATTGAGTACCATCGATAAAACGAGTAAAAACTACCCTTTCTCATTAAAAACAATTTTTTATTGTTAATATGAAAACCAAGGGCACTTAAGGTTACTCAAGGTCATCGAAGTATGTTTCTCTACTTATCTTATAATTTTGATAATAGGTGTTTTCTCCCTATCTCTAACTGTTTTCAAGAAAAACGTGATAAACTTTTTGTCAAATTCAGCCTGACAAATGATATATGCTACCTATTAAGAATTTTTTTATCAAATGTTATTTATCATGTAAAGGTAAATAAATGATCCGAATAAAAACTTTACTCTATCTACTACTATTAAAAAAATTGAACTGCTATTAAAAAAAAAAGAAATACGAAATACTTATTTTTTTATATTAAAAAAAGAAATTTCTGAAACCCTTGCATTTTTTGTGATATGGAAAAATAGAGAAGAAGACATCAAGCTGAATAAAAAAAGAGCTAAACACTTGTATTTTGCTATATTCGATTATTTATTATCCTTCTATACTTATATGTATCACGAAATGGCCATTAAATTTTTACACTCTCTATCGAAATTATTTTACATTAATTATGATATATGATTGCGCTGTTTATAGAATAGTTATGTACACATCCATTCCTTTAATTTTTTTTGACACAGTTTTGTGTAAACATAGGGTAAATATCGGAGTTATTATAAGCTAGTCTAATTATAAGTAAAAAAAAATAGTACAAATTATGTAAGAATCATTTTTTATACATGATTATCATGATTACCATTTTGAATAAGGACAATACAACAATCCTTGCTCAAAAAAATTTTTTCTTTTAAAAAACTTTTACAAAACTTTTTTAACTAAGTATCATTCAACTTCCTTGTCATTTAAAATTTCATATTCTTCGTTCATCTCCTTTTGAGGGGACGAGACAAAATTTATAAAAAGATTAGCTTTTCAAAATAAAGAAACACGTGTTTCGACATTTTTCCGTATTTTTCGTTCCGAAATTACAAAGAATACAGACGGATTTTAGACCCACCCTGTATATTATACTTCAAACATTACCTGCGTAACAAATAATAGCATTTAATAGTAGGATAATAATAATAATATAATTTAATTAGAGATAATTTAATTAATAGGATAATTTATAATAATAACAGTATATCAAGAGATTATTGCGTAACGTTTGCCTATACATTTTGTTATTTCAAAATAAGATTGGAACTTAGTTTAACGAAACTAAAGTTGCTATTGGCAACTATCCTCTTTATTTTCACTCGATTTTTCTTCTCAGTTCTTCTCGTATTATCTTCTTATTCCATTATATCCTTAATACGCGTTTTCACGAAGGAAAGGGTCAAATGCAAATTTCCTCCTTCTCTTCCTAGAGATTCTTCCATCCACTCAAGCAGCCATACTGGCGCCACTTAATTCGCGTAAAAAGTCTTCGGCGACTCGATAGCGATTCTGTTTTTCAGATTTAAGTATCAATAGAACTCAGACTTCTTAATGAAAATACGGGACCTTCGCGAGTTCTTCAATAGTATGTTTGGTCCTTCAATAGTATGTGTTGTTTTCACGAAATACACTTTTAACTGTAGCAAACGCATCTCGCGAGAATGTTGTTCAAGAGAACTTCTGCATAAAATCTTTTGATAAAATAACTTTGAACTTTTAATTAAATGCTATATACTTTGCATGCGCACAATAATTAAAACAATTATATTAACAAATGTGCGCGCGCGCGCGCGCGCGTGTGTGTGTGTGTGTGTGTGTGTGTGTGTGTGTGTGTGTGTAGTCTTGGTTTATGTTGTTGATTTTATTAAACATAAAAGATGTAGTAAATTTGATTCCACTTTTAATGATGCCTTTTTTTTAATGGTATCTTTTTGTTATAAATTACAGCATTTGTTACTTTTTGCGAGAATGTATAATATTTAACAAATGTATAATATTTAATCTTACATTAATAAGAAGAGGAAGGAAAATCGACGTAAAAATAAGAATAAATTATATTCGTCTATGGTAATAAATAATATGTTAAAAATAATTTATTTCAAAAACATGTCTTTAAATAGATAAGAAAAGAAACTGAAAAAATTTATTATATTAAGTTATATATAATTTAATGTTAAATGTGACAAGATCTGTCAGCTTTCATTACATGGGAATAACGCATTTATACCGTTTTTCACGGACATTACATTTATGGTAATCGTATTAACAATCAATTCAATCATCAATTCAATCATCAGCGTTATCAGTAGAGAAATACGTGTACATTAAATTCCTTCCTAATTTATTCACGTAACTACTTGGCACCGTGTACATAGGGCTTAATCTAATCAGGCACCGTCCTCATCCGTGCCGTCGTTCGTGTCGATCGAACCGACGCGACGCACACAGCCATTTGCTATCGTACGTGAATAGTTCGTCCACGATTTCAATCTAGCTGCTCATACCGCCGTTCTTGGGATATCGAGCAGAGGGAAAAAGGAAAAGAATAAAAAGATGAAAGAAAACGCGCATACACGCCGTTCTGCATAGGAACATCTAAATTCCTTGGACCGCACGTGCTTGGAAAAATCCAAATGGTCGATTTGACGAAATCTTGCCTTTTTAGTAAAATTAACAGAAAAAATTGCGACTCACGTAACAGAAAAATTAGATTTTTTTATGGCAAAATTGCCATAAAAGATTTATTTGAGAGAAGTTGTTTGAAATAATATATTATACAATATACTAAAAGTCCTCACCACCAGCGGACTTTAAAAACTTTCCAAAAAACTAAATAAAAATGAGGTTTAAAAATATTTCAGAAAGTATTCATTTTATCGAAATAAAGGTCATTATTAAAAAGAAAATTGATAAAATTGAACAATTTCGTTTTTTTTTAAAATGTGATACGATCAATACTTCTGTGATAGAATTTTTTATTTTTTAAAAAACGGTATAAATGTTGTATTTTGGTCATTTAAAAAATAAAGTGATTTTTCACAATTTCTTCGCAAATATTTCGGATGTGGCTACTTTTACGTACAAAATACTTCTTATGAAAATTGAAAGTTTGAATTCTCTAAAAAATCATTTCTTATTCGTCCTCGTACGACTAATAGTTTCTGAGATACGATTTTAAGAATGTTTCCCTTTATTTTTTAACAAAACTTTTTTTTTAAGTTTTATGTAAATATCTCAGATTCGGCTACTCCCACATAAAAAGGCTACTTATTATTAAAGTTTTTTAAATTCCTTACAAAATCGTTTTTTATTGAATCTCATACGATAAATAGTTATCGAGATATAAGTTTTCGAAAAATTGTAATACATTTTAATGAATAATCTGCCTATGATTTATGTAAAAAACGTACATAAACAATCTTAAAAACTTATGAAATTAGTTTGAAAATGTTTTCTCTTTTACCTCTTACACGACCAATAATTCCCGAATACTTTTTTAAAGATATTATTTTTATAGTCTTACGATTACAATTACGACTTTTACGTGCAATAGTCTTTATTTTTTTATACTTTTGCTCTTTTACTCTTTTGTTCCAGTAGATAAATTACATAGTTATGTATCTGAAGATGGAACATATATTATGAGATGCTCAATTTATGTTCAAATATGAGTTTATTTATCAATACAGGTATGTAATCGAATTGGAAAAAATAATATTCGTATTTTTCATAAAGTTTATATGTTTATATACGATCTTAGTGGCGTATTACTTTCCAAAATTTATTTTTGGGAAAACAGCTTCGAGAAAAATTGTCTTTTTTCGACATGTTCACATTTTCATAATTAAGGTATAAAAAATAAAAAAGGCATGTATATTACACTACTTAGTCTCCACGGCACCAATCAGTCATTATTAGAATTAACGGTCTGAATAAGACTGTACTTATCGAAATTGTATCTCCGAAACTGTTGATTCTAAAAATCTGAGCCAGACGCCAAATTCAAGGGAATATTATTTATTAAGAGATCAGGAAGTGTCGTTATCCTAACATTTTTCCAAATACACCGTTTTTACACGAGTTTTTAAGAAAATATATTCTCAGTTACTTTTTTATAAATATCTCAGTTCTTAAAATATTCAAAAAGTAAAGTATACCAAATTAAAGCTCAGAAAATTTTCTATAAAATTTTCTATAAAATACTTTTTTTCTACTCTGTCCGTCAATTTTTGTGCAAGATACAATTGTTTGAAGAAAAAGTTTTTTGCGATGATGTTTTGACTAAAAATTATGATCCATAACTTATGTAAAAACTGTATTTGGAAAAATATTATGATAACGACACTTCCTAACATCTTAATAAATAATATTCCCTTGAATTTGGCATCTGGCAGATTTTTAGAACCAACAGAGTTTCGGAGATACAATTTCGACAAGTACAGTCTTATTCAGATCGTTAATTCTGATAGTGATTGGCTGGTGCTGCGGAGACTAAATAGTGTGATATACACGTCTTTTTAATTTTTATATCTTAATCGTGAAAATGTGAACATTCTGTGTTAACTTTCAGTACTCAATCCAAAAGAATCTCTGTGCATACACAACGGATATTTCTAACCCGATATTTTCTTTTATTTGTATCTCGGATTGTAATGCATTAATTTTAATTAATTTTGTTTTAAATTGATCGTTTAAACAATAAAAAACAAGAATTTTTGGGAAAAAAAGTCGTAGCATAAAAAATATTTTGCATTAAGTAAAAAGGGATCAGAAAAAAACATACAACTTTTAAAATTATATATAGTTCTGTTATGTACACTGAAGATTAAAATTTTTAGCATTAAATAGGATATAAAAAATTCAAAATAGCTGATACAAAATAGTAAGAAAAATTCGAAAAAATTGATAATCAGCAAATCAATTATATTTATAAGATTTTAAGAATTTTTTCGATTTTAAGAGTCTTTTCTATTATTTTGAATCAGCCATTTTGAATTTTTTTGAAGAACCGCAAATATTTTTAAAAAACCGCATTTTTTATTAGATTTTTGAAACTGAAAAGTCCGCTGACAGTCAGGATTTGTAGTATTTTATATAAGATATTATTTTGAACAATTTCCCACAAACAGATCTTTTATGGCAATTTTGCTTCCCAAACGCAAAAAAGATTTAATTTTCCTGAACTATAAGTTGCAAAAATTTCTTTATCTTTTTTCTTTTCTCTTTATCAATATATTATTAACTTTATCTAAAAAATCGATTAAAATTTATATAGTTGTTCTAAAGAAGTTGTTTTTAAGAAATTATACTCCTATATATTTACATTTATATTTATATTTTTTATTTTATATTTATGTTTATTAAGTCTTTTACGAAAAATTTGGAACATTGCAGTAGTAAAAGAATTAACAAAACATAACTATTTTTATTATGACTTTAAAGTATTAGGTGAATCTCATGTAAAATACTTTTTTTTGTATTTTCTCTAATTCAAGTAAATATTTCTTCTCGCTGTAAAAGTACTAAGCAGTTGTTTGCATTTACATCCGGCAAATAAGAACAGAAATCCTAATCACCAGTCCCTATACTCTTTGAACTCGTTAACTCGCTCTCTTAAACATTCCATTCGTTGCGAATGCAACGGCGAGAAATTCCAACCTACAGAATTTTATTTGCTACCATCAGCTACTGTGTACCAGTTAGGAATATTCATTCGAGCAGCGATATTTAATTTAGGCATAGAGAGGTAGGCAGGTATGTAAATCTGGAGATATAATCTTCAACTTTTCATCGACCTACGCAGCATCGATCACAAAATGTTTTTCCATCATTGTCGGTGTTCACAGAAAGAAATATTGAACTTTTTTTTCAAAAATATTAGATATCTGAATTTTCCTAGGAACAATTTCTTCTTAATTTATATTAAAAATGATTATTTATAATAACGTTAAAATCACGGAATGAGACTTGAAAATTTATATACTTTTCCAAATATGCATACATTATCATCGTTAGATAAACGTGAGGTGAGGTGAACTTCTAAAGATAACAAAACTCCGCGCGCGCACGCGTCATTTTCGGGAGTTAACATTTAAACGTCCTTATTTCCAAAAGTCTTTCTCTCAACCCGATGTAGTGATGGTGAGTTTGAACATTTTTACATCTTGAAGCTGTTTTTTTATCTATCCATTTGGCAGTTCTTTTTCCGTCCTACTCTTTCTAATGCTTTTTCTCTATTGGTTAAATTTTTCTTTTACTTGGAATATTTTATTTATTCTTCGTGGATATAAATACAATTCTACAATATAATTATAATATAATTATTATAATATATATATATATAAAACAAAGAAAGCTTGCAAAAACACTAGTTTACTTCATTTGTTAATGAGATAATATTTTTATAACGAGATAAAAGAAAGTATAATAGTCTTTCGTTTTTTTATTCGTTATATTCTAAAAGTATATTTATAAATGTCTATTAGGTTATAATAAATATATTATAAATATTATAAGTTATATTATTTTTCAATATTAACAATGCCATTTTTCAGGTGTCATAAAAATATTTTCTTTGATGGTACAATAAACTACACATTCTATTATGTCTATATTTCACGATAGTAGGCTTATCCGTGATCCGTGATGCATATTATCGCAACAGCTTATAGCTGGATCATAGGGGCAGACAAGCATGGATAAATCAAGATACCTATCTAGCTAATCACGAGTAGTGCTTAACTTGCTCCATGGAGCATTCTCTGCTAGCTCGCCACTTTTGCTTAGAACCAATTCAATCTATTTCAAACAGGGATAGAAGATGAAGAAGATCAGATAGAGAGAGGGAAGGAGAGAGAGGGGGGGGAGGGGAGGGGCGGGAGAGAGGGAGAGGCAGAAAGAGGCTGATCCGATCACAGACGAAAGACTGCCGACCTCTCGTTTATGTTGTTCTCTCAACGTTTTGTTGGGCAAACTAACGCTCTGATCGGCTCGAGATTCTAAAACTAAATGAACGCACGTGTCGAAAAAACGACGATACGAAGAAAGAATTCAGATGGAAAAGAACTTGAGATACAAATAGAAATGGACGCTTTTGTAACAGAAGTCTCATTGTGTTCACAAAACTGCTGAGTAGACGTGAAACATTAATAGTGTTTAGCAATTTAGACATTCAACCTTAGGTGTTAGATAATTATTTAGCAAATCGAAACAGATCATTTCCCTGCTGTACTGAAGACCAACCTGACGCTATGTGAATTAAATGAATATTTTTATTTTTTAATAATTTTATACATTAAATCCTGTATATCAAATCAAGATAGATTAATCTTATAATATATGAATTAAACATTTTATATGCAAATCCAAAAATATACAATAATTACTATATTATATAATATTATAACGTTTCATCTCTCTCTAATCAAAGTTAGAAAATTTTAAAATAATATAAATACTAGGGATGCACCGAATATCCGAAAAGTATCCGTTATCCGGTATTATCAGGCACTTTTTTTACTATCCGATCGGCTAGCTAAATATCATCAGTATTCAGGAATATATCCGGAAATTTAATATTATTAAATTGTTGATTTTTTTCTTATACAAATGTCTAGAAATATACAGGATGTTTCAAAATTCGCGCCCGCGAAGACGTACAAGACGTGATATTTTATGCTAAAACCTAAAATAAATAACTTTTTCCTTTAACAAAATTGCGTCCGATAAATAATTTTTGCGCTTATTATTTTAAACTTATTTGTTGAATTCAACCTGCTTCTCTGCAAAAACTACTTCAGACGCAATTTTGCAAAAGGAATAAATTGTTTTTTTTAGCATAAAGTATCACGTTTTGTATTTTTCGCGAGCCCGAATTTTGAAACACTCTATATATGCATATTCATGATATAATATCTCATATCTGATGCTATATCTCATATATTGTTGCAAAAATACAATCTTTTTATCTATAGATTTTTTTAGAAGACACTTTCTCGGAATCCAATCGGATATTCAGAAAATGTCAGATATCCGATTCGAAGAAATTGCTTTCTCGGATATCCGATTGGATATCTAATGTTACATTCTGTCCGGATATCCGATATCCGGATATTTTATGAACGATGCATCCATAATAAACATTACATTCTTCTATGAATTTATATTTTTAGTCATTTCTTTTTTTCCTCGTCTGATAAAATATAAAATATTATATAGACTTATATGTTATTCTATTTAATAATCGGTTAGTTCCGTCCTCCTTCTCTCTATTCTTCATCGAAGATCATTTATATAAGATATAAATCATTTATAAAAGTTATAAATTTATGTCTTATATAAATGATCTTCGATGATATAAAGAATTAATTAGAATAATTAAGGCTAATCAGATAAATAAAATAGTATAACTTTTTAATAAATGATAAAAATGGCTAATTGGCATTTTTATAATACGTGTCACGTTTTTGATATTTACAATGAATTGTAAATGTCAAAATTGTAAAAATGCATTTTATTGATTGAATGGATTATAAATGTTGTATTCTATTATGTATTATATTAACATGTGGAAAGTGCTGTTATACAAGCGGAAAAAATAGATAGTGCAACTCAAAACGTTGTAAGTCAATTATTATTACATTTTTATTTAGATTTACAACGTTTTGAAATTTTAACAATTTTAATTATACGATTTCTTAAAAACTGAGATTACTTAATTAAAAAAATTGCAGAGATTGATTGCCATATCTTTAATTAGATAATCATGGCTCTGAGTGAGATCTTCAATATATTTTAGCTGTCACTCGTTTTTCGTTTTAAAAAGTTATTAACAAAACAAATTTAAAAAATGTCTTATTTATATATATCACATACAATATTAAAAACAGTCCTATACTTTCTCCTGTACCTAATGGCTTTCCACGCTAAGTGGAAGTTTCATTCCTTTCCCTCTGTCTAATTTTTCACGCACGATTTTCCACGGAAAGCGAGTTCCATCCTACCCCTCTTCTGCCCCTACCAAGGGGCGCAACAACTTTTTATGCAGGTGCATTTTGCTTCGCGTAGAAAGTCGAACGCTCCTGAGTAGGGTAGGAGATAGATTGGAACTCGCTTGGCGTGAAAAGTCAGCGATTCTAAGTAGAAGGGGGGGGGAGGGAAGTGAGATGAAACTTGCTTCGCAGAACAGTCGTAAAATATATTTTAAAATAGAAGATTTTTGTTTTATATAATAAAAAGAGACATCATTTTTCAAATTTTCTTTGTTAATAACTTTTTTAACGAATAATGAGTGGCTAAAATCTGTTGGAGGTCAGAGTCATGATCTTGATAACATATGTCAAAATCAAGATCATCGAGATGGGCTCCCTCCATCGGCATATTTATCTTTAATTATTACGATAATTCTTTGTAGAATTTTTGAAGTGACAAATTTCATTAAAGTATGTTCTTCCTTTTTCCTAAAAAAATATAAAAAAGTGATTACATTATTACAATGTATTTCTTTGGTACATCTCAGTTATTATTTTTGAATACAGTAAACATATATATATATATATATATATATATATATATATATATATATA
>NW_012130070.1:2451966-2453866 GCF_000143395.1 Atta cephalotes | reverse complement strand
ATATATATATATATATATATATATATATATATATATATACTAGTTTATATTCTAGTTTATACATCGAAATCAAATCAATATCGATCGATTTTTCGGACAATTTTGATATCGATTACATTTTCTTTTGATCTTTGAAAAAAATCGACATTTTATCAACGCTACATCGAGAAGATTGATGTTTTATCAATGCTGCATCGATAAAACATCGATCTGCTTTTAAAAATCAATAAAAAATCTAGATATCAAATCAAATCGGTTCCCTCTAAAAATCAATCGACTTGTGAATATATTATATTCAATTTAAATTTAACTCAATCTCTAATATGTACACGTCCATTTAATAGACATGAAAAAAATTATTAAAAGTTATTATTAAAACTATTAATTTTATATTAATGAAAAATTTAATAGGTTTTAATAGATTTTATAGGTTTTATAAATTTATGCTATTTATTAAAGAATTTGAATTATCCTATTAATTTTACTTATTATGTCTGGCAATGCTAGTATTCTTGCGCACATTGTGCCCACCAATTCATACGTGCAACATCTGCTCGCTCTCCTCAAACATACCCCTTTTATACGCTTTGAAAAGGATGTCAATCATAGCCCGAAACCGGAGCTGCGTGCAATTTAATTGAAGAAGAGGTCAAGTGCGACAAACCGCTAGTGAAAATGTATTCCTGGGCAAGACAATCTCTCTTCTCTGTAAAAGAAATCTGAGGAGCTCATCCAGGTTTCTGCACATGCAGGCGTAACAATACGCCCGTACATTCCTCTAAATAAGATCGTCGTTGCATGTTTCAACCTCCAAAAGATATACTTGCAATATTATACATTTCATTGTCAGATAGTTTATATTTAAAATTGTACTGTACGCAATTAAATAATCAGTGACGTATTTTGTATTGATATTCAGATAAATGAGGCAGAAAATAAGAGACAGAAATTATTAATATATTTTATTCGTTTAGTGGCATTAGTTAATTAATTTATATTAGAGTTTCAATTATAATGATCTTTGAAAAACTCCATGAATATATTTTCAATCAATATTTTTATTTCAAGCAGATTCCTATTTGAAGAAACAAAAAAGTTGATAAAATCCACTTTCGCCAAAACTTTGCCAAACTCGATTTTAACGTGTGCTAGTTTTATCGGAGCGTGAAGGAAGAAACGAATTTACTATCGTCGTCTTTGCATATACACCCTTGCCGAGGCTTTCTTGGAAAAGGCCAGCTCATCTCACCAGATTTCCCTGATGTCTTTTCCTCTTTACCGTTTACCATTCCAACTTCGTTCAACGGTGATGGAGTCGTTCAAAGGTTTCCACGGTAACTGAAGATTCTTGAAGACATGAGATTCTATATAACTGTGAGAAAAATATATCGGATAGAATTTTTTAAATTGTCTCACGTTATGAGAAAGAAGCAGAAATGGCAGGTAACGCGTTATTTGCAACGCCGCCGTTGCCGTTATCGTTATCGTTATTTTTTTATGGTAATAGTTTGGTAATGACATTATAATTTTTCACGAGGTAACGATAACGCTAGGATTGGTATTATTGAAAGTAATTTGTTACAGATACCCGTTACTGTAGCGATTAAAGTAACGAATTTTCTTTTCAATAAGAAACGCGTAATGGTAATTTTCAAAGTAATTGTTTCAGTCCTGACGTTATCATTACCATCATGAAAAATTGTAACATCATTACCAAATCATCATTATTATAAAAAAGAAATAGTAATGGATACTTGCCGTCTCTCGAGGAAGGAATATGGAAATTAATTTTACATCAAATATGTAATTATTTCAACAATAAGGAAGAAAAAATGGCCCTAACAGTTAAAGCTAGATTTTTAATCTAATAATAATAATAAAATAATAATAAGCTTAAAAA
>NW_012130070.1:2442472-2451946 GCF_000143395.1 Atta cephalotes | reverse complement strand
TATATATATATATATATATATATATATAGTATATAGTAAGTTCAGATTGAATTATTTTAAGCGTTAAAGATCAAGCGTTAATGATCGTTAGAGTCATTACTTTTATTCCTTATTGTTGAATTTCCAAATGCACGCTCCAGTAAGATTATTATGATTATATGTAATTATTTATTTTGTTTTATATTCGTGTGAATATCTTAGGAGAGTGTATCATTTATTATCATTACGTGAAATTATGTTCATAATAGACAAAAAATACCTACGAATAACACTTACTTATTATGTCACAAATGCTCAAATAAAATTTTGTCAATATAAATTTTGTTACATTGCAATTTTTCTCAAAGTTTCTTGATATATGTATTCTTTTCGTCTCAAATAAAATCAAGTTCAAAATTCGAGACAACTTAACAAACGTTACAAGATAAGTTTCCGCGAACGGTGCATTTTATGATAAAATCTCGATATATAGTATGCGAGCAAACTCGTAACGGTGGTACCCGCGATTTTTACGAGTGATCGGACATTGTCTCGGTAGATTTACACAAAATCGATAAAAATATAGAGCGTCTACGGCCGAGACGAGTCGAGTAGGTACCGACTTTTGCGGAACGGTGAAAGTATTGCCTTCCTATTATTCTAGTTTCTCGTGTAATGCACGTGCTCCCACGGTTACCCGCTTCAGTTTTGCATATGTATGTATGTACACACAACTGCTGTCTGACGGTACATACTGGCGCAGTTATCAATGCGAGATTATAGACCGCGCGTCATGATTATTGCGATAGGATATGCTCGCTGAATGCGAATCCGCAGTCGATTCCTTCTAGATAGATGTAACTTCCCGATTAAAACAAGGCGATTTATGCTAATTAAAAGCATGTACGTTTTATTATATTTAGCAAGAATACTTTGGTGAGAAATCACAATTTTAATCTCTAATTTTGATCTCAATTAAAATCGCAATATCTGTATGAATCCTTATTTTCGTACGGAGAGAACAATTTTGCTGATGTATTTAAAAATTCGGGATGATATGAAAATAATTTTGTTGGACCATCGAATTACGTGAGAATCTCAAGATGATCTCTCTGCAATGTTGCAGAAAGTTTTGACATTCTCGCAACCAGTTTAAATATTCTACAATTATTTTGATGATTCTATAAAATTATTTTCAGATCTGTATCTAATTAAATTTTTAAATACTTTAGCAAAATTATCCTTTCCGTGTACGATTATCCCATTTTGCATTGCTTTTGCAATGAAGTTGTATAGAATTGTTTTAGGACGTTATCTGTACTACATAATATATTCGTTTTATTGCTGGTAGTTAACGACTCATTACGAAGGTGTTTATCGCTTAGACGATCAACAATTTCGTGATAATTATACTCCATTTGCAATCTACACGTTCATTATCAAAAGTCATAATGTGACAATTACGATGCATAATATTATTGCGCTTACGAATAACGCACGAACATGAATATTATGAAGTTACGAAACGATCGTCGTCTTTACGCGTTTATATCGCCAAATCATTTCAATTTCATCGAGTTTTGCACATATTATATTTACAGAAAAAGTGACAAATTTTCGGATACATCGATGTAACTCGGAAAACTCGCGTCGCACAGCATTTGCCTGATTGAACGAATTGGCTTGTATTATATCCTTCGTGAATTTGCTATCACAATTGCATAAAACTTCCTCTTTTTCCCGCTCTCCCATTCCACTTGCATACGTAATGCGTTCTCGAGCGTATTCACGCAACACGTATACATGTGCACAGGACCTCAAGGATACCTCAAACGAATATTTCCTTAAGTTACGGATCTATAATAAATTTGAAGGTTCTTTTTACTTGCAAATTTTATAGATTATTTGCTCCAAGTATTTTTTTTGTTTTAAATGTAAAAATCTTCTTATGTAATTAATTTTACGTTATACAAAGAACTTCATATTAATTATACAGAAAATTTAGTCCTGATAAAATAAATTAGTTGTTACATATAGTGTAGATTATAACGCTAGTAAATAAAAGATGTTATAGACTTAAGGCTCAATAATGAATAAATCAAGAGATATAATCTTATTTTTGGTCAAAGTAGATCTTAGTGCTTAAATATTTCGATGTAAAACATACACCAGTATCCAATTTTGCAAACCGCGCCGAAATCTTTTTCAATCTTGGAACGTATAAATAAAACTAGAATAGTAATATCACATTAAATTGACAAATAAGTTAACAATATTGCTAATAAATATCTTAGAAGGATATTAATAAATGATTTGATGCTAATAAGCATTTTAAAAGCTGCACGGAAAAAAAATTAATTGGATGGTACAAACTCATAATTTACTACGCGAATTCAGTAACTAAGAAGATTTGATGGTTTAACAAATCGCTATTATGTATATTCAGCTATTAATTTTGCTATTTTAACATAGAAAATTGACTGTCCGTATATTGCGACTGTAGATTTGCTGAATCAGTGAAGTTTTCAGCTGTTTTTTTTCCATACATGAATAATTTATTGCGAAAAATATTACCTTAGGCGGAAAAAAGAACCAAAAGATTTCTCACATTAAATACCGGGTGTTCAAAATAAAGCTTTACAAAGGTATTTAACTGACGCGATGGCTAAAACTTCTTGAATGGTGCGCAGAATCATGACCTGGATAATATTTATTAAGATCAAGACATTGGTGGTTGCTTATTTTATTTTATTTTTCGTAAAACAAAAAAATAAATGTCATCAAGGCATGACCTTGAATAACATTTAAAAGGTTTTAAGATCGTCGATCACACACCTTGCATAATGCTAATATCGGCGGTAATGTAACATTCAAACCTTATAATTCACTTTATAAAAGAACATCTTGTTGTAGTGTTTTAAAAAGAATTTCGATATAAATTGCAAGAATATATAATAAAAAATGGGAATTTCCATTTTAGAAATTAAAAGTGATTTTTATATTGTCTTCAAATGACTATCCAAGGTCAAATAAATGACGCTGTTTCATCCCCCTCAAAGTCAGATCAGAAAAACTTTTATAAAAAATGTTTTTCTCTAAAATGCTTTCCGAGATAAAATGTAATTTTTTATTTTAAACATACACAGAAAATCCATACACAGAAAATTGGATCTCGATGAAACGAATTGATTTTCACATATAATTTTATAAGTAGTGTTGATGAATTAAAGATTAAATTCAAGGCTCAATAATAAATAGCTTTTGAATTATGATATATTAAAGATGTGTTATTCTGTAAACAGAATTTGATATAGGTAAAAAACAGACTTTGATATAGGTAAAAAAGCCATTCATTATTAAGTTGTATGTTTATAACATTTTTTATTGACCACATTATAAGCCACATTATGTATGAAAATTAAAGGATCCAATTTTCTATATAATTAATACGAAGTATTAATTCTTTTGATGAAAAAAAATTAAGTAAAATTAGCAAAAAATGTATGATCTTTTCTTTAATTTAACTCGTTCTATATTTTCAATTTTAAATGATTTAAACTATCTTTTTCATGATTATCGATACGATACTCATCACTCTTCCTAATTCATTTCTGATTTTTGAAAGGATGCATTTGAGATAGTTTCAATATAGCTTGTATTTACGGGATGGAGACTCGTGCTTGACGAGTATCGAGGAACGGTACCCGAGCGAATACGCGAATAGAATTTCGTCTCGATTTCTTAAAAATTATATTTGGCCCAATTTCTTGAAATAGCTGTCTTCTTTTCCATTGGTATACTCGCTCTGCTTACGTGGGCTAGATGGCGTATCCTCGTGCATGAGCATAACGATTCGCTTGCGGAATTCTAGACATCTCCCGCCATTCGTTTTTTCGTTCTCCTCGTCATCGCCGTCTCGCTTCTGTCGATTCTATTCGACCGGAAATGTGCAAAACGGTAAAACGTTGTCCTACGTGAACGATTTCTCAAATGCACGTATGGGTTAATTTACAGCATCCTTCGACTGCTCTTCGGAGATTTTCGCCGAAATCTTCTGCGCGAATGCAAGGGATTACGACGATACGATTACTGTAAATCGTACAGGATACGATGTAATCTCGCATTCTGTCTTCTCCACTTTGATACGATCTGCAATTTTCTGCTATTCTTAAAAATTGTTACGTCAACTTCGGACTGTTATACAATTTAATTTAAAAAAAAGTTTGTTTTTTCCCCTCTTTATAGTAAAATTTGTTTAATTACACACATAAGAAATACTACTGCAAGAAGAATGACAAATAAAAAGTATAAAATTCAAGAGAGAAAAAAGGAAGAATTATATATTTTAAAATTAATTATTTATGACAGTATTAAATATAATTTAATATAGAACTAATTTACAATTTGCTTGTTCAAATTAAAAGTTTAAAAATAACATAGACGTTTTATTAGACCCTTAAAACTATCTATCATTTTAATTTGTGTCGCTTTTCTCATTTTTTTCCTTTTTCTTAAATTTAATCTGTATTACTTTTCTTAATTGAAGGCTGACGTGTTTAGAATACAATCTGTACATAATTTCGTACATAATTTATTTACTTTTCTTGTAGAGATGCAATATGTTTAACTTCCTTTATTTTTTTCGGTATTGGATACACCATGCATTTAGGCCGCGGCCTATACAATAGGTGTCCTTGTTTATCTTGTAAGTTAAACAAAAACATATATCGTATAAGCGCACGTGTAAACGTAGCCAATATAGTAGTGCTGAAAGTACTGAACATACACATTTGTTTTATACGGATGCTGGAGATCTTTTTTTTCATCTTTTTATTATATTCGTACGTAAATTCGAATTTAATTACTATTTTCCTTCTCTCCAGAAATAAACGCAATCTCATCAAATAGAATCGTATTATATTATTTTAGTAATGGTGTAATAATAACGGTTCTATCTATAACTGCAATAACATTACCTGTATTTTTTCTTTATTATTTTTATTGTTATTTTTATATTTACTATATATGTAAAATTCGCAAGCGCATGTTAACTTCTTGTGACCTACAATATTATGTTTAGATTTGTATTCGTAACATGGATTTTCCGACATTTATCCGGTGCACATTTTCTCTTCCTTGAAAGAGATCTCATTTCTGATTAGATCACTAATCGAACTGGAGTTATTCATCCCAACGAATTACTTGTAACGAAAAAGCGACTGGAACTGGATGAAAAAGCGAGATGTCATTGCTAAATCTCGACCACAGCAAGTCTCATTATAGCTGGCGCCGTTTCAAATAGTATTTCTAACAAGATACATGACGACAGGATCCATGAACTGTAAATGCAATACGTTTATTGTTCTTTCCCTTGGTTTTCCCTTTATTTCCGCATACTTAAAATGGCTTCCAAAGATTTTATTTTTGTTGGTTGCTTCTTCTTTACGATAAGAAGGACGTAATTCTAAATGAGACAGCGGAATTGAACCTTTTGCAAAACTTAGATTCTACTATCCCCAAATGACTCAGCGTCACATTCGTTACAAAAAAATTTTATTCTACATTATTTTTTTTAAATCTCATCCATTTTTCTTATCAGATAAATGACAATTTTTATTCAATCTCTGCTAATGATAATCGTAAAACGGGATAATCAGCCCTTCGATGGCAGCTGTTTACCGCTAATTGCTAATTCACACAGAGTAATGCAACATATAAACATAATATCATGTGAAATTATTATAAATGAGTTATATAACGAGACGTCGATATGTGTGCTACCATCCGCTATGACCCGATTTCCGGGCGTTAATATTTTGCGCGCGTGAATACTCGCTTTCCTGAAATATAAATACGTAACGCGCTTTCGAGTGTACTGTATCTCCGCGTTTGCAAACGTTAAATCATCTCCATCAACACGCAACTGCTCGGTTCGATATTGCACATTCTGCAAAAAACATCTTACTGTCGTTTACTCTCTATTAAACAAATTGTGAATGGATAATAGAAATGTATAAATCAAAATTTTCTGACGCAAATTGAATTTCATTTTTTTGTTTCAATCAAAATCGACAAAATTGTATCTCAATCAGATTTAATTGAATAAAACTAAATCCAATCGTTGAAATATAACTTTTAATTAATAACATAATTACCATCAGATTTAATTTTAATATAGATAATAAAAGAATCTTCTATTTATTTTTATTTAGTTCAAAATATGATTTTATAAGATTGTTAATATAATTTATATTTCAATCTTTAATACAGTAAAATTTAAAACAATAATTTTATACTTGTATTAAAACCGATTCTTGTTAAAATTTTTGTGTTGAAATTTAAAAATTTGGGAAGTAATTAGTTACTTGTTACTAAGTTACAGTTATAGTTACTTTTTTTCAGTAACTGTAACTTAACTTAATTTCTTTTTTTCTTCGATTTAATTGTAACTTAACTTAGTTACACTTCTTTCAATAACTAGTTTCCAGTAACTAATTTAACAGTTACTTTTACATTTTAAGTGACTTTACATTTTAAACTTATTTGTCAATTTAATGTGATTAGTTAAAATCTAAATGCTGATTAAAGCTACGGTCCACTTGATGCTACAAATGTTTTGAAATATTTTTTAATTGGTTCGTAAATTCTAAACATAAATTATTTTTTTCTTTGATATCGATGTCACCCATAATATTTTGTCAGAAATGATAATAGAAAAGTAATTACTTTTCTGTAATTGTACTTAACTGTAATTGTAACGAGTTAATTTTTAGTCTCGGTAATTTGGAATTGTAACTAATTACTTTTGAAAAAAAAATTGTAACTGTAACTAATTATTTATACGAAACTAATTTTCCCAACCTTGAATTTTTGACATACCTGAATCAATATAACATAATGCGATTATATTATTTGAATATTTTATGTTAAATTTTAATCATTAAGTTATTTAACGTTCTTTGTGTTAAAATAATTTCAATTTATTAAGTGATCCAATGACATAAAAATAATGAGAAGTTTGGAATTTCACAAAAAAAATGCAATGTAGATACGTGTAAAAAATAAATGTACAATATATGTTAATTTAACACATTACAGATGTTAATTTTATTAAAGAAGTATGCTTCCACAATTTGTTTCCAAATTATGTTAAAGTGTTAAAATTTTAATACAAAAATTTGAGTGGATTGAAACGTTATGTATTAAATTTAATAGAAATTTTTCATATTTGTAGATACGTAATTTTTAAATAGTTCAAGGAGATTCAAATCTGAACTGAATTGTGTAAGATTCTGTTCAATTCAATTTGTATTGTCTATAAATCTTTAGCGGATAGTAATATGTAACATACTATTATTGCTCACAGTTACTTTTCTTTTTCCCTCAAATAAAATGAATACCCGTAAAATTAAAGTTTGAGTTTATGGGTCTAAGCATAAATATCAACATAAGTCAACATAAATGTCTTATATTTCTTCTTAAATTCGTAATGGTGAACCACGTCCAACATTATCCGTGCGAGAGCCTTTTGGTTCTTTGAAGCGAGCAAAATGAGACGAAAAGGCAGTGGGAGTGAAGGTAAAGATTGGTTATTGCGAGATACGTGCAGAGCATATACGGATGTATGTACGGATGCATTATTGCATGGATCACATCGACATTGGCACGCTCTTCCTCTGTAATTCCCGTCGTTGATTAACGTGAGATCAACCATGTCGCTGGATAATTTCTCGTTCGGATTAATATCAAATTTGAGACATGCAATCGGTCTGAAGCTCTTTTCGACGATTGAAGAACGATTCGAATTGTCCGACATAAGTCGTAAAATGGTGCATCGATGGAGAGACGTCATTATGCAAAATCGGCTGTCGGCAATTATCGACATGTCAAATAGAAAAGCTGCTAACGGCTGGCAGCAATATCGGCGAGTTGCGCCATTTATAATACATGGAGAAGAAAAAAAGATTATTTCGATAAGCCCGAAAGTGCTATCAATCGAGATTGCATTATACGTATTCCGTATTACGTGTAATATTGTCCGCCGTATGGACAAATGCTATAACGTTACATAGCTATCATTCGTTCCGAAGCTCGCGGAATTATTCGCGTTGCCATTACCCTCTGTTGCAGCACGTAACTTTTTTATCGAAGCTATTATTTTTGGCGAGCGAGATAAAGTAGAATGATATATACGTGCACGTATCCCTTGTAAATTCAACAAATGTGTGGAATATTGACGTCGCGTTGATCATATAGTATTAGCAGAAATATTACTAAATAGCCATGTGAGCGAATGGTTAAAGTTTCGAAACTGACAGGTTGAAATTTTAATACTGATCAATACGTATGGCCTGCTTTCTGACTCGCATTATTTTATGTCATTAGAATAAGTGACATTATAATGATATTCGAAACAAATATATTGAGACTATTATATTATCGTTGGCGTATTCAACATCTAATGTTTCTTCTTTTTATTTCCAGCGGATGGAATGAAATACATAGTAGAGTGTATTTATACGAATTCTATAAACGCAATGAATATAAGATAATATAATTCTGTCTGAGTAAAATATTATTGCATATTTAAAACAAAATATTGAAGCATTATTTTATACAAAATTATTGCATTTTTATATTTATTTTTAATATTAATCGATTAGTAATGTTAAAATTAAGAAATTTGTATTTTTATATTACAAAGAATAGCTGGCTCGTATATATTAAAAACAATAAAAAATAAAAAGACAGGCTTATACGAGT
This sequence comes from Atta cephalotes, assembly GCF_000143395.1. Taxonomy (NCBI): domain Eukaryota; kingdom Metazoa; phylum Arthropoda; class Insecta; order Hymenoptera; family Formicidae; genus Atta; species Atta cephalotes. The sequence goes on along the minus strand of NW_012130070.1, from coordinate 2,443,204 downwards.
TATTGGATGTATATTTAATAATAACCTTTAATATTTTATAAATAAAGATGAGACATTTTGGCTTATTTATTGTTTAGGCTTACTTATTGTTATCATAAACATTAATTCATATGAATGCACATTAACATTAAATGACACTATACGTAAATCGCATGATGCAATTTTACAAACAATGATTTCCGCTTTGTTACAAACGCCAAAGTATAATTGAAAGTCCATGATTTGTTGCTATGCAGTCGTAAGTAGAGTTAAAAAAAAGGGTAGAGTTAGAAAGATAAAATACAGATAAATTTGTGTTGTGCTTAAAGTTCGAATACGTATAATTAACTATGATAATATGAAAATCGATATTGATTGTAATTTCAGAAACGTTAAATCAAATAACAAATTTACATTATTATCCTGATATAGAGCGTTTGATAAGTAACGATAAAACTCTCGAATAGGAATAGAACGGACTAAATTGAGTTGGAAAGTCCTCTACCATTTTACAATTTTCGAAATAGTTAACAAGATATCAATTACTAAAAATCACCGAATATTGCTTTTCAATAATTTTTTACTCGAATACTATCAACTTTACAAAAAAAAAAAAAACAGTAAATAACAAAAATTATTTGTTTTCTTCTCATAGAGTTCTAAGAATTTTTTCAGAATTTTTTAGTATCGCATTTTCTCATATTGGTAAAAATAGTTGCCAATAAGAAAATTTGCAGTATTAAAAAATCGATA
>NW_012130070.1:2434760-2438435 GCF_000143395.1 Atta cephalotes | reverse complement strand
TAGTAGTAACTAATATATATATATATATATATATATATATATATATATATAAACAATAAAAAAAATAATTATTTTGATAATCTAACAAAATTAATTTTTAATTTTGTTATATCTAGCTCAATTTTTAGTTACTTTAACAAAATCGTTTCTTCTGTGTATCTATAAGCTCTTTTTTCCTTGATGATTATTTAATTGAGAATTTAATTATTAATATATGCAATCTAAAAGATTCGAAAGTTTATGAACTTAATAAACTCTGACAAAATATTCACCGAGTAAAAACTCTAAATCTATCAAGAAATCTGTTTATATATTTATGCGGCTGAAAAATCGAATATAATTAATTAATTAATAGAGCCAGCAAATGTTCCAGAGAGAAGGACGTTTTATCATAACATGCTGCGGGAATAGGAGATAGAAAACTTTTAGCTTTTAAGAAGCTTTATACATGCACCATCTACGAGGATCTTGTAAAAGGTAGATTCTGGAATCTTCGAGATCGTTAAGACTTTCGACGAGGAGTTGCATTACGCCCGGCTGCTTTTATCGAGAATTTTGCAAAGAAAGATAAAAAAAGAAAAGTATAGAATAGTTGCTACAGCTGTGAGATTCTCTATAGAGAATTTTCTATGGTCAAGTGATTGCGGCGTGTAGATTATATCTTTTCTTATTTTTGTACGTCTATACCGAAAAAAACATTGAACTTCTAGAATCCGATTTGAAAAATATTTATGTGCGTGTGCGTGTGTGTATGTAGAACAAGAATGGAATACTGAAATAATTTCACTAGTAATTCTGTACCGGCATACATGTATTTTATTTCTTTTAAAATTGCATTGCTAAAAATCTTTTATTAATTATTTGTCGACAAATATGTTATGCAGCTATTAATTACCATTTCAAGCATACTATTTAACAGGGAAATTGATATAATAAATGTATTTTCTCATGTTTATACATATTTGAATAAAGAGAAAACGTGACATGACGTTTTAAAAATTTCTACATAATTGTTAACTAATATTAATATCAAAATTATAAATAAATTTTATTCTTCTTTTATATTACAGAAAAGTAAGTTTCTAAGTCACTTATACATCAAATTTAGATTAAATTAAAATTTGTTTTAAAGGATTTTGTTAAGTTGTCTCACATTTTTTTTGCACACTTTTCAATCTTTTGACGATCGATACGCAATTAAAATGTTCGCTAATCTCGTAAATGTATCCAGCAGTAGTATCGACAGGTCGCGCAAATGTAATTACGCCGTGTCGAAACAAGCAATCCAAACGAGGATAAAATGTTCTAACTTTTTCAGGATTCACATTTGCAATCAATGTATATCTAAATTAATAAATTTTGAAATCTCTCTCTAAATTGCCAAGAACAGACAATATTATAAAATGATTTAAGAGTCTATTTTATTTGCAAATATTTTTTGTTTTTTAAATTAAATATATTGGAAAGTAACACAAATATTATGTAAAAAAATTAATACAAAAAAAGTAATATGACACAAATTGTGAACAAATCTTGGAAGCATTTTTTAAATAAAATTAATATTTATAATATGTTAACATTTCATTCACTTATTTTAAAATTAATATTTCATTCATTTATCTTAAAATTTAAAACACATTATTTTTATGTTATTCATCTTCTTACTTAATGAATTGTTATTTTAACACAAAGAAATGTTAAATATCGATATAATACAAAACATTTAAATAACTAATCACAGTTAAATTTTAACATTCAACAAAAATTCAACAAAAAGTTTTAATAAGAATTTGAGTGGACCATTTTCAACAGAAATATGAAATATTTTTTTTATTGTGTAAAATGACATAAAGTATAGAAAAAAAATAGAATAACTTACGCATAGAATAGAAGATTGCTTCTTTCAAAATCAACTTACTTAATTATATTATGTTATATTACATTAAAGTATCGAATTATATCCGGAATTATTAACCTGCAGGTTCGAAAAGTCATAATTTATTATTACTCGCGATTGTGTGCAAACGCGGGAATACCTTCACCACCGATTTATTCGAGGAGAATTATCCACAATGACGCTCACAGATGGGCCATCTCGTATATGATGCATCCACAAACAGTATAGTGTGTCTATATCACGTGTGTCTATACTGCTCAACGCGCATGTACATGTATATCCGCCAGTTCCCGAAGGAGGTGTTAACGCAATCCACACAGTCCTGATCCCTCGTAAACGCGCGACGCTGTTGAAGCGATATCCTCGAATGCAATTTCAACTATTAGTATAACTTAACACTGCTGCGATAGAGTGTACGAAATAATACAGTGGGACAGTAATACGCGCGTAATACGAATGTCACGCTAATACGGATTGATGTACCGAGACGATACCGAAGTATGCAGTGTATGAAGATGAAAAATTCACAGTGAAAGCCAAGAACCTTGTTTATATCATTAAATTTGTAATGTCAAATTATATTTAGGTTTTAAATCATTTTTAATTAATATTCCAATAGCTAGATTGCTATCATTCGTTATATTAATTAAAACAATAAAGTAACAAAAAATAATAAAGAAAAAGGACTACGAGACAAAAATTATTTTATAAAATTAAACATCGTTAATATAGAAATTTGAACATAAGTAAAAAGAACAATTATATTCTTTAGTTGATTTAATATGATTTTTACTGTTAATATGATTTAACAATAATCTTGCGCTGACATAATTCTTGTATATTTTACTTACAGAACTAAATTTATTTTCTTGCATTATATTCTCTGATTTACATTATATCTAAGGATATTATTCAAGCTAATTAATTGACTACAATTATCTGACATTATTCAAGCAATTCAACGATTGATTGCAATTAACTATGCGACGACTTTTTCCAAGCTACATTATAAATTATAACTGTGAATAGGATGATAATCGTTTTTATGTTACCAGCGTTTATTAGAGAGAGCGAGGTATAAATATATATTATGTTTTGTTTTTTTTACCGTTTGTAATATTATATGTTTTTAACATTGGTAATGATCGCGATCGAAACGTCTGTTTATTTATTGCACATTGTATTAAATTAACTAAAGAATATAATTGTTTCTTTTACTTTTGTCCAAACTTCTATATTAACGATGTTTAATTTTATAAAATAATTTTTAGCTTTGTAGCTCTTTTTTTTATTGTTTTTTAAATTTTATGAGCTTTATTACTAATAGACATTTTAAAAGTTAAACAATTTAACTCAAGAAGTATAATTGGATCAAATTTAGTTTATTATTTACTGCACTTAGTTTGTTATTGCATTTATTGTTTAAGTGTATTATACGGTAATATGGTTATTGCATCAGTTTATTTTTTAAGTATATTATATAGTAATACGCTATTTACTTTGAAATTAATCAATTCGATTATAAAACTTGGTTGATTAGAGATGTGATTATTTTTTATGTTCTGAATTAAAATAATACATTTTCTATATAGAAATTAAAAATAAAATATTATTTAGCTCAAAAAGAATTGGTTCAACTTGATTCTTTAATATTTAATAATATACGAGTTAAAATTCGAAGACACATGAAGTATATTCCTTATCTTTTTTAACTAGATTTTTATGTGCATTTGCATGTGCACAAAATATTCATTTTAAACTTAGCTCTCTCTCTCTCT
>NW_012130070.1:2432888-2434740 GCF_000143395.1 Atta cephalotes | reverse complement strand
TATATATATATATATATATATATATATATATATATATATATATATATATATATACACATATATATATATATATATATATATATATTTTGAATATCTTACATATTTTTAATAATAAAAACATCAATCGGAGTAGTGGATTAATTAAACCAACGAGAGCATTTATTGGATATACGGACTGTGTGTTTCAATTAAAAGCTAAAAATTGCCTCAACTTGTTTTCATCGCAGGTTGCGCAAATATCACTATTTTTACTTGCTTTATGCCCTTGCACGTATCCTACGTTTCAACAAGAAAACTTCAATCACTCGCATATCCATTGGCAGAAAAAATGTTATCTAAATTAGGACATTCAATTTTTTCCGTTTAATGAATTTTCAGTTTCGTCAAGTATTTCTGATTTATTTTTTGATACGTACAGTTTTTTTATAAAATTAATTCGCTTATATATAAATTAATAAGATCTTGTGACAAGAATTAATAAGATCATGTATAAAGCTATGTTAAAATAGAATATAATATAAATAATGTAAAAATGTAATATGGCACGTGAGCTTATTAATTTTTGATACGTAATCTTATTCTTCTCTTATTAATCTTTTAATTTTTTCTTCTTATTAATCTTATCTTATTAATTTTTTAAGCATTAAGACACCTTTGTGTCTTTAATTATAATCTTTTCAAAATTATAAGTAATAATAACATTTGCACTCACGATAAGTAATTTTAATCAAAAAGGAAATAATATTTAATATTTTTTTTAACTATTTATAAAGCGTATAATATTTTTAATTAAAGTGTATAACATTTTTTTAACCAAAGCGTATCTTTTTAACTAAAAACATATACGATAGCTTAGTTAAAATTACATGAAATTCGACAAAATTGTACGAACAAAACTGTCTAATATGTCACAATTTCTGTCCACGATGTAATGTCGATTTGTCAATCTCAAAGTTTTGTGGCTATCTGCATCAGCGCGTTTTGGGACAGTGTGTACTATAAATCAATAAATCGATTTTTCAACACGATGAAACTGTGCAGAGACAAAACGAAAGCTATCGAATCAATCGGTTAACAAAACTAGAAACAAATAATACGGTTGCGAGAATTTTATACACTGAAGCTTTTGTAGGATTTAAAATATGTGCGAATTGTTTAAAATGGAGATATAATGTGTTTGCGTTATTAGCTTTTTCAATATTCCGTAAAATGGCACAATTACTTTATCGAAAAACAGTTTATTAAAGTTTATTATTGCTGTTATATTTTTATATATGTATAATCTACTATTTGTATATCTCCATACGCATTTAACTATTAATCTTTTAAAAAACATTAACGCTAAACATTAAATGAAATTGACTGAGAATTGTTTAAACACAAATAAGACAGAGAAGTTTTTGAACAAAGCGAGTCTTAATGTTTACACAATTAATAATATTCATATATGAATATACAAATACAATTGTCAGTTCTATAGATTGTATGCCGATTCAATTTGTCGAATTTGAAACACAATTATGAACTGATATAATAATTTCATAATTAAATTAATTGCTCGTCGATTTAACAATAACGTTGATTAGCATTTTGTAAATTACTTATTGTAAAAAATATAGAACTGAAATTCAAATCCGGATCTTTCAAATTCCGCGTATATGCTTGCGGATGTTTCCATTTAATCTTTTAAAGATAATTATTTAGAATATTCTTCTCTGTTTTAATTTCGATGAAATTAGGCTCATTAAAATAGAGGAGAGAATTCTAAATAAATATCGTTTTGACGTGCTAGCAAATTTGAGTGTCCTAAAATATATATATATATATATATATATATATATATATATAATAA
>NW_012130070.1:2421764-2429207 GCF_000143395.1 Atta cephalotes | reverse complement strand
CTATTATCTCTTCTTCTCTCTCTCTCTCTCTCTCTCTCTCTCTCTCTCTCTCCTTCTGGTCAGGATCTGTTATTTGTGACGAATCCAATAAATTATCTTTACCAAATTATTTTTTCCAAATAATCGAAAATATCGGCGTTAAATTTGATATAAGTTTTCGGCTTGCGATTTCGTTCGATGTTAAAGGAAACGTTACGATGAGTAACGCTCGCGCAGGTATTGTGGTTCACTCCCCGGGATTCGGATGAAAAGTGACAAACGAGCGGGTTATAAATCCAGGGGTCCTCTTTTACCCGCTATAGTATAGGTTTACTCGAGAAGTTCTTTTCCACGTACCACGCCCTCGGCTTGCCTCCCAAGAAGTTGTAAGTTGAAGGACGCAACGTCCTGCCCATACGGTCGTATGAGACAACTTCACACGGAGAAAGCCGCCAATAAATCTGTGAAAAACAAGGGGGATTCCACCCCGTCGTAGCAGGATTGAGAAAGGAAAAGCAAGAGGGGCGATCAGCTTTAGAATTTGCCTAATTGGACAATGAGACTCCTTTTTATCGAGAAGCAACATTTCCTCAGAAAAGCATGTACCGTAAAATTTACGAGTAGCCACTGACCGCTTTTTAGATATTAAAAATTTATGACTCTTAAATACGTCTCGGACCCTTCGCCTTACGTTGCTGCGGGTCCGCAGAACTCGCTCCATTATATCCTATTATTAGGGAATCGATCCTATCGAGGGATTCTGAGCATCCACGTGTAACCTTTACAGACGTCTTCCCTACCCCCCATAGACTTTTACTTTTTCCTTCGAACCCCCGAGGTAATTCAATTTGCGGGGATCCGACGGGATTAAACAGAACGCTTTCTTTTCATATCCGCAGTCAATTGTGAACACATGCGTAGAGTGAATTGGAGATCGCGAAAATATTCTTCGTGAAACGCAACCTCTGTATATACTCAGACTTTAACAATCATAAATAAAACGTACAACCGTATAACATAAAAAAATGTCGACCCGTAATAAGCAATCATGGAGATTTCAATATCATAAAAAAACTTTAGTGAGCTTCATGTTGAAACATTTCAGTCATATTGATAAATCTGAATAAAATTTTTCATTTTTAATATTTTTAATATTTAATATTTTCATTTTTACTCTTGATCAAGAACATATTTGCGAGAAAAAAAAAGTTTCTCAATCGTCTCTAGTGCCGACATGTTTGCGCGGAAATAGCCGACTGACATGTTGAAGGTTTGAAAAATACGAGCGGAGGAACAAATCGACTAGCAAGGAGCGACGAAGACATGGTGTTAGCTAGCCGATGAAATAATTTACCGTAGAAACCACGTTTTTTTTTTTTTTTCATTTTGCACATCACTCGAAAGAGAAACGAGTCGTTGAGAAGAGAGATAAAAACAATTGGCGTACTTTAAAAAGAATAATCGAAAGAATGCTGTAAAAATCTTGAAATAAAAAATTGTTGATGTTTCTGTTGAATCTCGTTGGATCTCATTGGATTTCGAACAGATCGGAATTGGAAGATAAGAATCTTATCTTGCGAAGACATTTATCAATCTCTCCTGCAGACTATTGTGTTTCTTGACACATTTCAGACTTAAATGTTGTTTTCATTTAGAGTTAGATTTTTAATCAGAATTTATACAAACTTAAATTGTTAATTATATTAATGATTTTATGAATTTAATAAAAAAAATTAGTCACATGGTATTGACCACATTAAGAGAAAAATTTTATTTCAATATTTGAAATCAGAGTTGGGAACATTATCTTAAAATAATAATGCGTTACCGTTACAGTTATTTTTTGTTAAAAATAACATTATTAGTTATTCATTTTATAAAGTAATGCATTATCATTGTCATTACTTGAAAAAGTAACGAACCATTATTTTTTTGTTATTTTTCGGAAAATTGTTGAGTTAGCTTTCTTGATATACGATGTTAAAATTAGGCTCATTTGCATTGACGCATTTTTGCAAAAAAAAAACGATCAGGTCTAACAGAAATAATCGTCGGGAACTAAACTCAGCAATTATCGAATTAAATATTGTTTTTAAATTTTAATATCATTATTAAAAATATATTTCAAGATTCACTTCCAGTGAAAATCCGTAGTATATATGTAATGTGAATTACAGATTTTCAACATTGATAATATCGGAATGCAATGTAAGATATAAAATATGTATATAAAATATTTTTTAAGAAATAAAAATGGAAAAGTTAACATATATTATAATGATATTTATTGCAAGTAATAACCTTTTATTATATACAATCCAAAATTGTAAATATATCTATATATATCTATATATATATTAGTACACTTACAGCATATAAAAAAATTTTAAGTATTTCACTTATTTGTTATAACAACGACAATTTGGATAGAAATACACTTCTAAAAAACAAAAGCGAAACATTTTTTAGCGCCAGCAAAAAATCGAAATATGATCCAATCTGATTTACTCAATTAAAAAAACGATAAAAGTAACGACTGAATCGTTATCGTTATTGCAAAAATATAATGATGTTATCATTACCGTTAAAGATAGAAAAAAGTAATGATCATTACCGAAAAAATGTAACGTAAATAATAACAGCATTACAAGTAATGCGTTATTCCCAACTCTGTTTGAAACTATAATAACATGATAAAATAATACTAGTTTACAAAAAATTACCTTGAACCGAATAAAGTGTTTCTAATACATTTTTGAATATTTGAAAACGCGATGTAATGTTCAAAAAATGACTTTTCTGATATTTAAATTTTTTTGTAAACAACGTTAAAAAATCTGATTAGAAATCATGATTGTATTATTTATACTCTAAAAGCTACTTTTTGTACATTAAATCTTAATTAGACAGAAATTTAATTATTTATTTCAATTGTACTGAAACCTGACGTGTTAGTGAAATTTGACTTGCGATATCATCTTTTCAATATCTAAAAATCCTTAAGAAATATTTTGTCTGGTTCAAAGTAATTTAAAGAATTTTTACATTTTTTTTTGTAATTATAGATTAAGAGCTCCATTTTTGTCGTTATTACTGCTATAACATTAGTAGTATTAATAATAGTCATATTTTATAGTTTTATCTAAAGACTATATGTATTGTTGGCACCGAAAATGATTATAAATTATAGTTAAATTATGGTAATTACAACCATTTTTTTCGTGCACACATAATTTAATCTTTTCAATTCTTTTAGTTACAAGTAATAATAAAATGCAGTTGTATAAAATAAAAATATCGTACATTCTTACGCAATTTTATTTTCAAATAACAAAAAATTTATTTGCATTTATCCAATGTTTGCTCGTGTGTAAGTTACTGATGAAATGTGTTCGCGTCCAATTCCATGATATATGATTGTCAAAGGCTGATTTTCCGTCCTGATTTTTCATTATTACGCTTTGACATCGGATGCTTTTTCCAGTATTTTTCAAGGAAATCCAGTTTTCGAATTTTATTTCGATATTCGTCCTGCGCGCACTATTACTCGTTCAACTCTTTCACTACACTTCCCGCGCATAACATGTACTTCTTTTGATGCTTGCCAAACGAGGGTTTGCCAAACACATCGCCATCATACGAGCCGCGATACGAGCGTCGTGAACGTTAACTTCAATATCGGAGTTGTCAGACGTTTCCTCTTTTCCTCATGCTACGGAGAAACGTCGTTACTAGTCATGCCCCTCCACTTTCTAACATTTTTCCATAAAGCTTCAAACGTAGTTGCTGCGGTTTCGTGTAGTGCGTGCAACAGCAACTATTCACCATGCTCGAAATAAATTTTACATCAGCATGATTCCGAGAACATTGATCTAACATTAAACATATTGAACACGGCTGCTTCCAGTGGATCCAGACGCTGGAATTGTGCGAAGTTTGACAGTGAACTGACAGCAAGCCTCTATGATGCATTATTCACGTCGATCTGGGTTGCCTGACTGGAAAATTTCCGGATAGTCTGATTGCGATAGTTTGAAAGCAAGCGATGCTAACCCGCGCGGAGTTGAACGATGATGTTGACTATTTTAAATAATTATACCTGATTATCTTTTATAATTTCGTAAGGTTAACAAATCTCATATTTTTTCTTTCCAATTATCTTACAATCAAATAAAATCAAATAAAATAAATAGAGGTTACTATAAAAAGTAGTAAATTCAAAAGGTAAATCCTGCCTGAAAGTAATGAAAATTAATGAAATTATTTGCAAAGTATCAAAAAAATCATGTAGCTTTTCAATCAATGATTTTTTCTAATTATAATTTGCGAAACTTGCGCATTGATTTCTGCCCCGATTCTTACTAGTCCTTTTCACTTTTATGTTTGATTTTAAAAGAGATTTATTAACAAAGTGGAATATCGAAATTAATTGTAGTGCTTGCGTGCATTTTGAAAGCGGACTTCAAACCTAGTTAAACATGCAGTGCAACACGAAAATGGTGTCCTTTCCGGTACGACGAATTGCGAATCGTATTCGCCAGAGAGGTTCAATTTCGTTTAATGAGTAGGAGGTGTTCAGATTTGCAGAGAACCATGCGAGAAAGTTTCGCGTACCGGTTGTAGACGAGAGAAAAACAGCTCTGGGAGGTCCATAGAGATTTTATCGTCTAACTGTTGGGCGGTTATAGCACACGAACATCGTGGTAGTTCACCGTATATTAAATTATGAGGTTCAGTCTACCTGAGTTCTTGACTAAGCAAATTATCTGGAATAAAGAGTGACATTATATAGACATCTACAAAAATACCAATATAGTTCTTAATTCTTTCTCTATTTGTTTATATTTACTAAAATTAACATTAATTGAACTTATATATACGCTTAGTAGTAGTTTATACTTTCGCATTTGAGAAATTAATTTATCAGAGACAATTCTCCAAGAAAATATTTTTATGACAAATAACTTCAATAGAACAAATTAACTTCAATAGAACAAAAAAGAAAATTCTCATATAATATTTCACTGTAAAAGAAATCACATTTCTTTATTAAATAGTAAATATTGTGCAAAACAATGCAATGAGATAAAATACAATCATAAATAGTTCAGCAAAATGTCTATAAATGTTCTTACGGGCTACAAAATCGAATAATTTGATATATTGAATAAAGAATATGTACATATAAAATTTTAGGAATACTTTATTTACACAGTCACATTTCGAATTGGATAGAATGAAACTACTAGTTTTTTGTGTAATATTCATGCATTTTATTCTATATTTTAATGATTTCTTATCTCAATTTTGCACAACAACAACAAAAAACAATTTATTGAAGTTTCTCTAAACTCGATTTAGTAAGATAGGAAAAAATACGCCGTTATTCTTTCGTAATAAAATTCTGTCTCTTCTTCGATTAAACGTTCGTGCTACATTTGATCTGTTCTGAACGATTTTCCGATTATATAGCGTCTAAACAGACACTGTCGTGCCCACAGACCATCGAGAGTTTGACTCATGGCTTCGCCGGACTATCAGAAGCGAAGTATGATTTATGGACGCTCGTAGTCGTCGCCATAAAATCGAACTTCATCCCAGAGCGCAGTTTACACGTAATATCGCGATTTCGATCGTGATCGTCGGTCTTATTCTTCTTTTTTGTTCTCGGGTAAAACATACAGTGCGGAACTTTTAGACCTAGATTTTGCTAATCAAGAATCTAAAAAAACAGTAGTTCAGAAAATTTAACTATCTTTATTATAATTGAGAGATGTCTCATAAGACTCAAATAAATCTATTTTTTTTATCTGGGTTATGATGTTCTCTATTAATGGCGTCACATGAATATTATTGTTACGGTAAGAATAGAAATAGGAAATATAAAAGCTTAATATTTCCAAATTAACAGCAAAATTTATAAAAAATTTTTAATAAAAAGTGAAAAAGTTATTGCTTTATATTTTAAATAATTTTTTGTTTACATTTATTACTATTAATATTATAAAAAAAGATAATAAATGTAAAGTATAATGAGATAAATAGGTAATAAATATAAAATTTCTGCAAGGACCAAACAAGAGAATCCAAAGTTTTTTAAACTATTTTTTATAAATACTTAAAATATTAATTAAAAAATATTAACTAAAACTTTGTACATTTTTATAGCTATTATTTGCTCGAAAAAAAATTATTATATTTATGTATTATATAATGAACGGTTTACAAAGATCAGAAATTTTTTGTTTCCTGAAAATTTAATTTTTTAGACTTAGTTCTATTTGATTTTTATTGATTTTTATGAAAAATCTTTTAATTATAATTAATAACGTTATGATAGGTAAAAGATGTGATAATTTGTGTGGGATTCTATACATTTCTTTTCAAATTATCGCCTTTTTAGAGCAAGTTTTTTATTCATTGTAGACATGTAATGTATACATACTTTTGTATGTATAACATAAAAATATATCTAGCAGAAAATACATACAAATGCGTTCAATATATAATATGTTCTATATGCATAAGATAATAATTCATATTGGGCGGTAACCATCAGCAGGAAAATCAAAGGCTAATACGCGATGGAAAATGATCATAATATCTTATAGCATCCACTTTATCTGCAACATCGAAAAACGTTACGCAAATATATTATGTATGTATAGAAAGCGACTGCATCTTCCTTCCAGGATGATCGATCCGTAACCGCCACTTTTGTCGAAACTCCTGAATAATATACTGTATTAGGGTCCCGAAGTGCTTCTTGGAACTAGCTGATATCGACAGGCCCGCTTTTAAACAACAATATTTTTATAAAAAGTCCTTCCAAAAATCTTTTATAACGTGTTGTGACGATTTTCACAACAAGTTTATTGGATCGTGACGGATGTCCGTTGGCTTAAAAATCTCATTCATCAGCCAGATGTCATTCGATACAAATCCAGAGTTTATTAAATTTTTAAATGAATCTTTTTAAATGAATCTTCAAAATATTGATTAAAACTTAAAACTTTATTATTATTATTATTATTTGTAAGAGAAAAAAATTATTATATTTATACAATGAATAATTTGAAGATGAGATTTTTTTTTGTTTTCTGAAAATTTAATAATTTTTTAAACTTGTTCGATTTTTGATGAAAAACCCTTCAATTATATAATTGATAGTTATAATAAATGAAAAACAATTTATCCGTCAGAATTATCATCGATAGATTGACGTAATTATTTTAATGTTTATAATTCTTGTCGATTTACATTCCATTTTGAAATCTTATAATTTATCCAGCAGTATGCAAATATTATATAAGTAAATTATATTATTTAAAATACAGGAATAAACTTTTAAAAAACGAAACAATACAAATGCAATTATTTTATAATGTGATTGTGAAATTAATATATATATTAGAATTATAAAATAATCTCATAATCTTTCTCTCTCTCTTTCTCTCTCTCTCT
>NW_012130070.1:2411487-2421744 GCF_000143395.1 Atta cephalotes | reverse complement strand
TCTTCTCTCTCTTCTTCTCTCTCTCTCTCTCTCTCTCTCTCTCTCTCTCTCTCTCTCTCTATCTAGCTATCTATCTATCTCTATCTCTTTATTAGGAAGTAGTAAGCAACTAATATTTATATTTTTTTACATTCATAATGAAATACACACGCATATCCAAATCTATCTAAAAAAAAATCATAAAATGATGAGGAAGTATAACAAATTTTATATATAAAAATAAATATTTAGTTAATATGTTCTAATATATAAAATGTCGTATACCATTTATTACTTATATCCTATACGTCTCTCGTGACAATACGTGTTCGATGAAGCACCGATATAATGCACCTTTTGAATACATATGCCAGTGCGGTGCATTAAATCAATAGTCTATTTCAAGTAAGCTCGAGGAAATACATCAAGGGGAGATGCGAAGAGATCGTTTTTCATAACATTCTGACTGCTTCTTTCAAAAAGCCTTGATTATAATAAGCGAACTCATCGTTTATACGATTATATTATATAATATTGTATGTATTAAGAAAGATGCGCGTTGTGAATAATAAACGCATTGTATGCTATCGTCGGCCACAGGAGATTAAGGTGCTGTCTGCTCTGATCCATTTCTCATATCCGTGTTCGCACTGTTTCCGACATTGAACAAGTTCTGTACGTGATTATGTACGCTGATATATATATTTTAATATTATACAAGTCGCAATAAACGTGATGCTATACGGTAACTGTGAACTAAATCTAATATCGTTCGCAATAATCTCATTTTATTGCCGCGTTTAATTTTTACATTTCCCAAGATCTAAAAAAATTAAAAAAAAGAGAATCATTTTTCTAAAGCTTGTTTGATAACGAGGAAAAAATATATTCTTGTACTTAAACTTATCGCAACTTTATGCAGTATAAAAATAAAATAATATTGTGTAAATAATATTGTGTAAATAATATATAAATCAATAATTCCTATTTTCCTTCTTCGTATTGAATAAGATTCGAGGTCTTGAGACAAGAGTAATGTATAATTCAACTTTTTATAAGGTGTTTAAAAGTGAGAGTCAATCATTCGGAAAGTGATTGGGGATCTAAGAAAACAAGATAAACAAAAATTCGAATATGCGTTGTTTTTCGTTGTTCGAATGCGAGTTACAATCATTTTTATTGATTTATGAAATTTGAAATTGCTTTACTTTCAAACTTTTTTGTCAAAATTGAAAGGAGATGACTTTTAGGAATTTTATAACAATTAAAATAAAAAATGTAGATTACTTCAGTATTACTTAGGATGTAATCTTCATATGGAGGTATAGCCTAGTTAACACTCTTTGAGATCAGTACTAGGATTCTATTATTTTTACTGACAGAGTTGAGCAATTTAGAGCTGCGAATAGTTTCTTATATTTCCTACGTGTATATAATACATAGTATAATATATATAAAACCTATAAAACGTAAAATGTATGGTATTATACATATAAAAACTATATATATGATTATGTTTAATATATGCCCAATCCTAGTGATAGTATCGTTATGTTATAGTTGCGCAGATATTACGTAGGGTAAAAAAGCTGCGCTACGATAATACAATAACATCGACATTGTCATTAAGAATTACAGAAATCTAAAACAGGAATATAATTCATAGAACACTCTAAATTTTTTGCAGTAAAATTTCACTGCTAAAAGAGTAGTTACGCCAATACGGCAGAAGTAAATTTTTTTCACTCTTAGGAAGTGAAAAATATTTCAAGCAAAAGTCAATTTTCAATCTAATCTCTCTCTTTCTCTCTTTGTTTCTCTCTGTGGAATGAATAATTTCACTTTCCGAAAGGAAAGGCTGAAAATAAATATTAAATTTAGCTCTCCTTATATCCAATCTTGATGAAATTAGGCTCATTCAACGTATTTTTGTATAAAACGAATATGGCAGAAGAAAGCGTCCCTCTGCCTCGCGAAGCAAGATATTAATCATTAAAATTATCCATTATGTTAAGAAATTCTTTCCTTAAAGGAATGAGGTGAACTTCTGTCGAACTAGCGCAACTATCACTTTTTTTGGAGTGAAATTTCATTTCCAACAATTTTAGAGTGAAAACAAACGCATTTCCGGACTTACGTTTATACCAATTTTTTTTCAGATCTTTAATCGCTCCAAATGATTTACTTCCATTTTTTTAACACTCTATATACTCTTACGTTTAGAATAAATATTTGCTTGATATTACAACGCATGATATTACACTGATGCCAGAATTTAGTACAAAACGATGTTCAAGATCATTTTCGTCTAAATTTAAGAATTTTCCATTAAGAGTAAAATATTCTCTTGTTAATAATAAATATGATTGTTCTTATATCAATCCTATTTTAATAGATTAAAAAGTAATTGCATTTGCAGATCTGGAAAACTTTTCTATGGGGTAGAACATGGATAAATGTGTACGATGATCTTTATAATAGATGCGCTATAATAGATATTACATAGAACTTGCTGATGATTGCATTTAATAAATTGCATCAAGAGATTAATTTAATTGGGACAGGAGTATATAATTTCACTGTGAACGTTTTATTACCATAACTAAAGTTAATTATAATAAACATGATTTTAATAACGTAGTATGATTTTTGCAACTAAAATAGGAATAGCAGGGGATGGTAAAAAATATATAACATTTTGGCAAATAATAAAAAATGAATTTTAATAAAAAATTTTATTTTTAATAACAAGAATGATTTATATAAAACAGCATCACTATCGATATTGCAATTATTTTTAAAGATTTAGAATGTACGTCGCGTTTTTTGCATATGCATGAAATAAAATTTATAATTTTTATTAAAGATATTGAATTTTTAAATAAGATAAAATTATTATTATATGCATGATAATAATTAAACAATATAATTTGTAAAAATTAAAATAATATAAAATTTTTTTGGAAGATACACCTTTTTTCCTTAAATATGAATTTTAATATAAAATATTAACTTTTTGTTTGAATATTTGAACACGTGAATACACGCGTGCGCTATACGTTCCTTCATAAATAAATGCACTATAGATTAAGGTAGGCGGAGGGTCTAATCTAGAAACACGGCGGTCCTTTTAGTGTAGCTTCTCGATACACCACGCGCCACCACGTGCCTTTGAAACACCTTTGTATAGTTGCACACCGATGCGATTTCAGTCGAAAATTAATTTTATTCACACTGTAACGTAAAGTACAATCTCATGTTCACCTTCTGTAAGTGGAAGCACATTCCTCTTCTTTTCATGCAGAGATGCCAAAAGGTCACGGACGAAAATAGAAATTCCTTGATAACTAGATAAACAAGGCACTCGTGAAATCATTTCTCTCTGTGATCTTAAGAGCTAGTTTGCAAGGAGGTAAATGTATCATGAAGAAATCTGAAACGTATATTTTTTTATTCAAAAAGTTCTGTAACGCGTAGAGCTCGTAGATATTTTATCATTAATCAGGATTAAAAGTCATCGTATTGAATGATCAGTTTTAATTGCAATGCAATGTCCAAATGTATCTCCTGATGCTATGCAATTCAGCACTAATTGCCGTATCATAAATCGTGCGCATATGTAAATTACAATACATCGTTAAGCTGAACAGTTTACGAATACTATGTTTATTGCACAAGAAGCATATATGAGGAATAATCGTGTAAAATGTGTTAAATCAATTTTTTTGATTGGAATGAAATTCCAATCAAAATATTATACATGATACAATGTGATTTCTTAAAATTAATTTTTTTTAATTGTCAATCTAGTCAATAAAATTATTGACCTGTATATCATATCAATTATATATTTAAGTAGATTTTTATGACTGTGTGTTTCAAATTTATTGTATTAGTTTAATTCATGATTTGTCATTCATTACATAAAATATGATCGCCATTCCGTATTACCGTAGAACTAATAGTAATGTTACATCAATATTTCTTATTCAACAATGTAACTATTATGTATACAACTCATGTATCAAAGTAATCCTATATGGCTTTTATATTATCTAAATTTTGCGATTTTTTTCTAATTTTTTTACTGTTCAAAATTAAAAACTGATGATTACATTCTAACTTCAAAAGAGGAAATATTTCTGAACATAAAAATTTGGAATATAAAAAAATATATAACATTTTCAAATATTTACATATAGGTGTAGTGGATATTTTAAGAAAATGTAACACTTAAGTCATATTGAGTACTCAATATAAAATACATAATATATATCTCTTTTCTTGAAAAAAAATGTTAGAAAAATGAAAAATAAAGTTTAATGTTACTTTTAAAACTACTATTAATATATTGACATGTTTTGAAATGTAAGAATACACAAGAATTAGTTTCAAAAAAATTGACTTAACTACCTTTTATTAATTAATTTATTTACTTATTTCCATGATTTAGCGGTAAATTAGGATTTATGATCTGGAACAACAAAAGTATTAAAAAAAATGTTACAATCGATGTGTGTATTCTTATGTTGCATTCGGAGAGATGCTAATAAAATTTTTTGTTATTCTATCTTCATTTATTAGACATAAAAGGATAGAATAACACAAGTAGCAGCTCCCCAAACGCAACTTTAGTATGTCTATTGATCCATTGGCTTTACGAAGAACTTCCTTTCTTTAGTTACAAACGAAACATTATTATGAAAATATAAACTAAATACAGTATTATAAGATATAAATACAAAACTATTAAACTAATAAAAAAACAAATAACTTGCATTCCTTTTTGATAGATATATAGAGTAATATATTATTTATCTATAAAATATTCACAATGCCAACATTCTGTTTTATTGATAATAATAGAATAAACAAACGAAACAATAAATTGATGCAATCCAGTCAAACGGATAACCTGCATTGACTTATTATAGTCTACTATCTGTCTGAATTTACTGTGCAATTATCTATAAACAGTGAGTAGGATTGGGTATTTATAGAGCATACAGAGTTTGGTTATATTACATTTATATTGTTGAGTAGAAAATTGTAATGTTATTGTAATGGTACTATTAATTTTGTTCTGCGAGAATATTATATGACACTATTGTGTCTGCTCTTAGAGAAAGGAGCTGTTTCGGTTAACTTGTTCCATCGAAAGGAAATGGACGAGAAGAAATTTGTATTCTCGATGTAACGCCGCTTTAGTCGCATTATCGAGGGTGACGCGTGCACGCTAGTTTACGGCTTCTATCCTAAAGAGGGTAATCCACGTCGAACTTCCGTCGAGCGTAAGCGGGGCCAAGTTAATTACTGGAATTAATGTGGTCCGACGGCGTTAATCCGTGCGCGGCACGCGAACCAATCAAGAGGTCAGATAAGAATTAAATAGCATGGGGCCAACGCCTTGTTAGCTGTCCCGTGTCGGACATAAATTTTACGCTAAGCCCAGTTCACCCTTCGATCGGATTCATACTGACAGAAGAAAATCTCATGTTCACTGTCGCTCCACTACAAATTGGCAATGCGTTCTTGCGCACGTATTACTTTGCGCTGTTATATGTACAGCGTTTATTATACAAGATGGGTTTAAAGGAATCCTATATAGTCATCTGTATTAGGTACCGACTAAATATAAATCACAACAATAGAACAAGAATTACGAGCCTAAAATCTTAATTTATCGTGAATTTATAAGCAATTTATAAGCATAACAATAATGATTCAAACTATAATAATACATTAATATTTGAACTTTAATAAATATTAGAATTTGAACTTGTAATAAATAACTTGTAATAAATAACAATAAACATACAAATAATCAAACATGCACTGTTTCGATCTCATACTATCAGGTCATTATCAATTTTATCAAAAAATTATAAAATTGCTATATCTTATCGAAATTTAGAATTAAATAATGTTGTATACACGATGTATATCAGTCTTTCAATTCTTTATAAGAAGAATCTTAATTCTTTTTCTTACAGTAATATTCTTACAATAACGCTTAATTTCTATTAAATTTCTTTAAGAATTTGCATGCATATAAACCAAAATGTATTAGGTGTAGTAAAAAGAAATCCATTATTTTTCCATCCAATTTCATGCAAAAATAATGGATTTATTTTTACTACACCTAATATAAAAGCAAAGAATAAGGACACATCCATGCCCGCGTGATTCAAAACATATTAATTGTATAATAATAAGATTTATTATTATATATATAAGATAAAAATCACAATTTTATAATTATTTAGCGTTAGCATTGATAATAACTTAGTGAAATCGAAATGGCGTATGTTTGATTGTTTGCATATTTATTATTATTTATTACAAGTTTAAATTTTAATATTTATTACAGTTCAAATTTAAAATTTTTTGTATTATTATAGTCTGAATCATTATCGTTGCTTATAAATTCACAATAAACTAAAGTTTTAAGCTTGTAGCCCTTGTTCTATCATTGTGATTTTTATCGTAGGCAGCCTTGTTGCAATTAGTATATTTTAAATCATACAATTTTTGAATATCAATTATTTTTTTCTTCTTTTATAGATTCGAAAATTCTTTTTCAGAATTAAACTATACACATTGATACATATCTGTGAGATGGAATTTATGTTGAGAACATTAAAAAGTTTAAAAAAAGAAATTGTGATCTTTATTATTTTTTAGTCCAACAGGAGTTCTAGAGCTGTCACATCATTGGCTGTTGCAATGTTTGTTTCGTATTAAAGTTGTATAATCTGTACGAAATAGTCCACCGACTATTAGTTTGCACGAACGAACAACGTAGTATTCTTAGAATTTTCAGACGTCTAATTAAGACGTTATTGTTATAAAATTTGTGCGTATGTGTGCATGAGGTATTGATGTAGTAATATGTAGTAATGTGTCAGTGACACGTAAATCGTTTGTGTGTAAGTCCTACTTACACTACGACTAATCATCTTTATCCCCTTAACATTCATCTTTTCAGTTTTTAAAGATGTGCAAGAAAATGAGTGAATTAAATTATAACTAAATCATAAAACTGTGGTAATGAGCTTTGATTCGTTTTTATGATAATTTGACAAAAAAATTTTTTGTATATAAGAACATATAGATCTATATAGATCTATATAAATGTGTAATTACATACAAAATATGTTTTTATATATATTTGTATGTTCTTCTTTCTTTGTAAAATTACTGTTTGATATAAAAATAGTAATAAAAAGGAATTATAAAAAATAATTAAAAAGATAATTTTCATTAAAAGAATAATTGTTTTTTTCATAAAAAATCAAGTTTGAAGAATTAAGAAAAAAATTGCTCGTTTATAATTATATCATTATATAAAAAAATCAATACACGTAATTTTAATTTGATTATATAGTTTGATATTACAATATAATTATACTGTTAGAAAAAGTAAGTGTTGAATTTAATATAAATCGCATATTTCAAACGATCTACTTAAATTTTTGAATTAATTTAACACAAGATGAATATGTTAGAAAGTTACACAAATATTATGAAAATAAATACAAAAAAAGCTAATATTAATACAATTTGTAAATAAATAATCGTGGATTGTTTTAGTAAGATTTACATTTATGATATGTTGATATGAAATTAACCACATTTTATTCATTTATCTTAGAATTTATGTTTTAAAACATTTTATTTTATGTTGTTTGTTCACTTATTCATAAATTGTCGTTTTGACAATTAAAAAATACTGAGTTTCAATTTTACACAAAATCTTTACATAAGATAATCACATTATGTTAAATTAGCAAATACGTTAAAAAATTCAAGAATTCTAATAATAAGAACGTGAGTAGACCGTTTCTAACATAAATACACAATTTTTTTTACTGTGTACTTAAAATGTTTATATCATATGAAAAAATATCTTAGATGGTAACAGAAGACTATAATACAAAGACATTCCTTAGTTTTTTGTATAGTTGTGTATTTTTTCACATTTATTTATGTATTTTCTTTTATTTTAAAGAAGAATTTATTCTTCTGCATTACAGGAAAACGAATAAAATAAAAAAATGCTTTTGTTGATAATACATTTCAAGCATTCTCTTAATATGATTTAATATTAACAAAAATGGAATAAGACTCCAAGCATTCGCACTCTTTATATACTCTTTCTTTCATACTATACGAACTGTACAAGAATCTGAATTTGAGCAATGCTGCTTAAATTACTCCTTGTAATTTCAACCAAAAGTTTTGTCAATTATCAATAATTTTAATACAAACATTTATTTATTACAGGAAATTAATTTTATTTATGAAAAGATAAAAATGTATATTCTTGAGCAAGGACACTTCTCAGGATATGCACTATGAAAAAAGTATCACTTATTGTAATAACAATGTTGATTAAAGTAAAAAATGCATTTATGATTAAATATAAATCTTTATAAAAATATTTAAAGTATTTTTAAAATGCAGAATTTACATAAGTAAGTTTTCGATTGACGGACAATTCCAGTACAATCAGTACAAGCCTAAATCCTGGCTAAACAGCTTTGAATTTTCAGTAGATTTAGGATTTAATTGTACATTACGAAATATCAATATATAGGCTGTATATTAAGCTGTATATTATAATCTCATTGTTATCATCTACAGCATCACGATTTTCATGAAATCAAGTTTTCAAGTGCATATTTTTAGATCATCTCGTCACTTTTTAATATAACTGTATAAAAACTATTACAGATTAATATCTGTAATAGTTTAAGTAAATATACTTTGTTACTAAATACAAAGCAAAAACGTATATAATATAAATGGTATAACTTCACAAAGCAACGATTCAATGTAATAATTGATCAATTTATTCGTGATAAATACAATGATCAAAAAACGAAGAAAATGATCAAAATTACAAAATTTAATCTCTTTTATTGTTGCAATGATCATAACTATTTTTCACATTTGTCTAACTAGATCTAAAAAGACACGTTCTGTATAAGTTACAATGCGATCTAAGTTGCACCATAAGTACATGCGTATCCTTAAATAATGTACACTCTCCCTGGCAATCTTACTCTATCTTTCTAGAAAATATAAACATATTAATTATATTTTAATAATTTTAATATTTTGGATTAGAAAAACATTCAAATATCTTTTGCAAGTCTCTCCATATTCTGAGTTTATATACACATATCAAATAAATAGAAAAAAGAGGAATAATCATCTTAAGATTTGTTGATTTTTCCAAATTTTTGTAACGACGTAAATAGAATAATCAAGTTTTTTTCAGATTCACTAAAGTCTTAATTATCATTTTATAAAAATTAAAAAACTGTATTAAAAAACTTAAATAAATTAAAATTGTATAAAATTTATATATTTTCATCAATTTCATTTGCTCTTATATGCGGATAAAGTGACTTTTATTAAGTAAAATTACAAAAAGTCAAGTTAAAAAGTTAAGTTAAAAATTTACTTTTTCAAATAAAAAGATTTATGTTATTATAATAAACAGTTTTTACATTATTTTAATATTATAATATAATATTATATAATAAGCATATAATTAAAAAAAATGTATACGATGAGATTTATTTATACAGGAAACTAATACTAAATGATTAATTTCATTACGTTTACAATGCATGGCAGATACAACTTGCATATACGAATATCTCATCATTTTATCCGCAGCCATTATGTTTATTTATTTATTCAATAAAAACGCAAAACAATACAAAAAATGCAATACAAAAAATGAAAGTATTAGTATGTTATTGTATATATTTCTAACTATGTCATTCTGTGATTTTGTAAAAAAAAATGAATATATTTATTATAATTATGTCATTCCTTATAAATATAAAAGAATTACATCTATAAGTGCATCTAAAATATATTTATTATTATATTATTCATTTTTGTGGACATATTAAAATTATACTACAAAACTGATTTGTTATTATTTAAATTTAAAGCCTTTGTATAAATTCAATATCGTCCTCATCCTAATTATTATTAGCTTAGAAAAATTAGCAATTCATTATCTTAACTTCGTCATCTTACCCCTCCTTTTCTCTATAACATATATGCACTGTTAAATGTAAATTATGTGGTTAGGTATATCAATTACCATGAATTCAATCGTTGTGATTAATCCGTTCGACCGCCTTACGCCTGATCATTGTAATTTTCTCGCTGTCGAGATCATAAGAGAGACGTTGATTACGAGATATATATATATATATATATATATATATATATATATATATATATATATAT
>NW_012130070.1:2409466-2410894 GCF_000143395.1 Atta cephalotes | reverse complement strand
ATTATATATATAACGGTTGCAGTAAAACTATAAATAAAAATAATTTTTTAGATTTAATCGGTTGTAATATTTCAATAATATTACACGTTTCTATTAAATATACAAAAGTTAATTAACAGCACTATTGTTTATTAATTTTTTCATTAGCATTACTGACTGATTTTACTATTTTTTATTATTTTTTTGTTTTATTATTTTATTATTTTATTATTTTATTATTACTTTATTTAATTTTATTGTTGTTTACTGTTACCTGAAATAAATTCGAGCTAAAAACAAATTCAATACTTCGTTGTCAAAAACTTAGCTGTCAATTGTGAAGTTACACGTATCCGCATGTTGAAATATTTAAATGCGCATGCAAGTAAAAAGCAGAAATAATTTTATAAAAACAAAAGTATGTATGTGTAAGTAAAGAAAAGAGAGATTCCACATGTCTTTTCTTAAACATTACCAAAGAACAATATATATAACGTAAGAGTCACATAGAAAAAAGAAAGATATGAAATTATAATGAATGTCTTAACCTGCGATCTAACGATATTAATATGATAATTTAATGACTTTTTTTTATGATTTCTGATTATTTATTATATGTTTCATTGTTTCATAATTTTAATCAGCTGCTTTAATAATAACCTAAAAAAATATATGTTTTCGAGGGGCTATAATGGATTACTTTGTTGTGTACTTCTTTATGTTAATCCCGAATCTGTACAAGTTCATTTTCTAGGGATCCGAGATGCCGACCGTTTACCTTTAATTATAGGGCGGCTTAAGGCTCTAAATTTATCGCTAATAACGTTGCAACAGACGTTAAGCTCCATCGTCGACGGATCTTTACGGGTATGCTCCGTGCGTACGTCACGCGCCGACGTTAAACGAATATGCGGCGGCGCGCAAATATATTCGTTCGCAGGACGTGTGCGAACAACAACAAATATACACATCGGTTGATTACGCTGGCGATCCTTCCTTTCGCGCGCGCTTTAATGAAGCACGCCAGAGAGAAAAAGTCAGCATAACCATAAAATATATCAACGCGCTCTCGTCGTGCTGGAATCTCTTTGTGAATCACGAAGGTACCAAGTATCCTAAATATGAGCAGCATGACGTTCTTAACATTCAATGCATCTCAACTAACGAGAAAAAGAAGATTGTAATAAATGTAGCTGCGTAAATATCCTTATATAACAATTAAAGACACTCGAGTATTATAAACTTCAATATAATTAAAATCTTTAAAAAAATAAAATTTTTGAAGATACCAGCCATTAAAATTATAACGTCAAGAAAGATGTGAGCTATCAGAATAATATCTATATGAATAAATATATAAATATATAAATATATGAAGTATGTAAGATTCAGAAGTAGTAAAAATAGTATAATATAGTGTATATATATATATATATATATATATACTTA
>NW_012130070.1:2404203-2408227 GCF_000143395.1 Atta cephalotes | reverse complement strand
TAGAAGTAAGTAAAATAAGTATAATATAGTGTATATATATATATATATATATATATACTATTTTTTTTATTAGAAGTTATTTATAACATTTTCATACCATCACTTACATGTTATAAATCTCAATTCTAGTCTTGAAAAGAAGAAAATAAAAACTTTCAAAATACGCTGATCATTAAAATTGCAACGCTAAAAGAAACGTGCGCTATCAAAATAATGTTTACATGATAAATTGTGACAATTATTTATGAGTATGTGGGACTTAGAAGTACAGCTGG
The DNA here is from genome assembly GCF_000143395.1 of Atta cephalotes. Classification (NCBI taxonomy): domain Eukaryota; kingdom Metazoa; phylum Arthropoda; class Insecta; order Hymenoptera; family Formicidae; genus Atta; species Atta cephalotes. The sequence continues at coordinate 2,407,952 of NW_012130070.1, read as the reverse complement.
TATTTTTATTAGTAGTATCATTTTTATATGATATATTTCTATTATGATTTATTCTCCTTACAGATATCGATTCCATATTTTCACATTTTTTCCAGTGTTGCAATTTAATTGCTTTAACAGTATATTTTTTCACTTATAAAATAATAAATTTTTAAAAAATGTTATTTTAAGATACGAATAATCTCGGTTTTACAATGCACTATTTGTAAAATTTGTACGTTTCATCTTTCTTCAAACGATTATTACTAAAACGTGATCGTCAGAACCCACGAGATTGAATCGTTATACGCTTTGCAAATCCTTATGACTAATGCTGCTTCCGCAGTAGACCGATTGTTTCAACAAAAATGTATTATGCACCGGTGCAGCAGCGGCGGCAGAGACCCTTCCCCTTCGTCGTAAAATATGAATTCCTCCGGTTGGAAAATTTTGCTAGAACAAGCGCTACGGCTGGAAAAGCGCGATCGTTGGGACGCGCGAGAGCACGGCCATGGCTTGTTATAAAAGTTCTTCCTTGTACCGTAATATCAAAAAGTGGATATCCGTTTTCGGGCGGAACTCCCGCCACAATTAAATTTCTTCTTCTTGCGCGCACTCTTGTGTCTCGACGACGACAGACCGACCAGATTTACTTTACTCGCGGCGGCGAATCGACTCGCAGAAACGGATGATTTCTTCCAATGACGGCTGCGAAGAGTGCAACCGCGCGTTTCTGCCGTCACAGCTTCCGCACGAATACACAAATAGTTCGAACAAATGTCCGGATTCGGCAACTAAATATCTATTTGATATTCACCATTTGATGTTATTGTATTATATGTCACGAATTATATTATGATTTTATATATAATGTGATCTTTCTCTCTTTCTTTCACGTTGAGAATGTACGTTGTTGCCTTATTTCAGTTACAATCGATATTTACTGCTTTTCAACGAATTATTTTTAAGAAATCATATAATCTCTCAGATAACTCCTAATTATACGGCGATCGGATAAATGAAATGAGATAATATGTATAACAGTTCATAATAGTTTCATAGTAGCTGAACACACACGCTTCATCTTTCCTACATTTGTTTCAACATGTATTATTTTCCAATATATGTTGTTAACCTGACTTTCTGATCTCGGGTATTATTTGAGACCATGACGACATCTGAAACCGCAGAACTTTTCATCCCTTCAGCAATCCTTGACATTAATTTTCTCGAGGTCAAGATGCCTCGTTATCTACGCTGTTAGTAGATATGAAAGGTGCAATGCGGTACAACCCAATTTCTTCAGTTAAATAACATTTTGTTATTTTTTATTTTCATATATGTCAAAATGTAAATTCCATTTCCACTTAGTAATTAATAAATTAAATTTGAGTCAAATTTAATAATTTTTTTATGGTAGTTAAATTGTTTAATTCTATTGTTTCAGTTAAATTAATGACATATTGAGTAGGAGCAGCAGCAATTTGCAGAAATGGTTAACTCAAATTGGGTGCAATTGGCATTACGAATTTTACAGTGTATTGTAATCTGTTGTATTTATTGTTTTTGTAAGAACTAAAGCGCAACATCTTACTGATTGTGAGCAGGATAAAGTACACATTTTGCCATCATTTCTGCTCCTTGAATATGAAATAGATATTTATTTTAAGCTTCAATTTTAATCTTCACAATTAGCATACACAATTGGGTCATTCGTGTCCGGGGCATTTCTTTTTTTTAAAGTACTAAGAGCGGAATTTATAGATATAAATAATTTTCAACCTTTAATTGAGAGTCTAATTAATTACAGATATCTTGAATTAATATTTCATTGATTTCTCTTTTACAATCTGTTTGAAAAATCTGTTTGAAAAATCTAATATTATTTACGATTGATAATCTTTAATCTTCAATTATTGATTTAAATAATCATAGATTTATCAAGTAAAGTTTTGATCATAATTAATAAGAACTTAACTGTTTAATATTTTGTAATTTCAGAAATATAATAATTATTTTAAAAATATCTGTCAAAATATAATTTCTTATAATAATTTGCAGTTGATATTATTTTTTCTTTTAAACGTTTAATTTTAGTTTTATAAACTCAGTATTGTTTGTGCACATAAAGTGCAAAAGTGCTGAACTATCGTTTTGTCCATATGAACTAATAAAATTTTATTAAAGGAACATCTTCATCAGGTAACAATTTTACGAATTGAAAAAAATGATAAGTTTTTAACTTTTTTTCGATTTTAGTATAAAATCTACTGCACCACCAAATTTTGTGTCTACTTTAATTCTGTAAAAGAATTTTTAATTCCATTCAATAAATTCAGAAATTTATATGGATCTGTAAAGTCCCGACAATTTGATCACTCCAGCATCCCCTTAAAAACACCTAGTTAAGTAAAAGTCTCTATATCCTTTTTTTGAAATATATAATTTTATAAATACTTTCTAAAATAAAGATGTTAAAGTATATAAAAATTACTTAATAATTTTTGTAATATATTTGAAAATATGATAAAAAATAACCTGGGATACAAACGACTTATCGTGTGTACTAAAAAACCAGAAAATCATTGTGTATACTAAGGGTTAATTTACTACTAATGATTCTGTTATAGATATGCTTGCTGGGCCTCGTCGTGAGCGACAACAGCACGATCGGTGATCATTCGATTACAGAGGACACTTCTGAGATCAGCAATACCGGCAACAATCTCGCGGTTGACCCCGTAGATCAGGTAAAACGGTTTCTCCTTACCTTCACTCTTTAACGATCACAATCGCCTTACTTCGCGTGACGTATACGGTCGGATTTTCGAAACCGGTTTAGCAGGTAATCCTTCGTTTCCTATTGGATCGGAAACTTGAAGAATCGCGGCCATGGTTCACGCAGGGGCGGTGAAAAGGCCAAAATGGCTTACCGCATGCTCGATCTCGTGATTCGAATAGCGCGTTCTTACTGGAGTGTACAAGTGTCAACCACACATAGAATAGGTGACGCAAAATTCGCGTTGAAATGAGGAATAGAAAGAGAATGATGAAAGAAAACCAGAAGAGAAAAATATCACCGAAAGCCCCGGGAAGAATAAACATCTTTACTCACGTCGGTCATGGACGGAAATGGGTTGCAGAAATCGGACAACAGTGTTGTCGCGCAAAGCGTGCTTTTACTTCCTCTAGGTAACTCGCCAAACAGTTTTATGCGATGCCTTTCTTGATTCCATGAAGAATATTTTAAGTATTTATTATCCTCCAAACGGCATCATCGAATCTTTCTGATGTTCTGGACGATATTTTTCTAGAGCTGCATTTAAATACCAATCAAAACGTGGGATTATGCTTCCTGCTGTTTCCGTTATAAGTTACTGCTTATTACGCATGACGTGACATTCAGGTCGTGAATGCTATGGCGAAAAATGCTTGCCGACGAAATTTATGACCACAACTTGCGAGACTACGGTCAAATGTCTCATTCTTCAGAATTTAACGCCCTATATAGCATCGAAAATTCCTTCCACCGAATTTAATCTTTTTCGCGGGAGACAAATACTCTTGCAGTAAACTTTTAAACCACCATCCACGATTGAGCATTTAACATAAGAGATTTTACATTTGATCCCCCCCGTACACACACACACACACACACACACACACACACACACACACACACACACACACACACACACACACACACACACACACACACACACACACACACACACACACANANANATATATTATTATTATTATATATAATA